>NW_013665630.1:859124-867506 GCF_000517525.1 Limulus polyphemus
ACCGTCAACTCTTGGGCTACTCTTTTACCAACGAATAGTGGGATTGATCGCACATTATAACGCCCCCACGGCTGAAAGGGCGAGCATGTTTGGTGTGACGCGGATTCAAACCCGCGACCCTCAGATTGCGAGTCGAGCGCCTTAACCACCTGTCCATGCCGGGACAATAATATAGATTTGTGTAGCTTTGTGCTTAACAACAACAAACAAAATAAAATAATTTTGAAATTCCAAAATGAAGTTAGTACTGTGATTATGTTTATTCGAATATACATATAAAAAAGTTGAATTAATATTTATTTTTATAATAACATAAGCATAAGATGGCGACGTTAACTTCCTATCAAACTTCACCATGCCGTTTCTTAAAGATGAGGCCGGCATGGCCAGGTGGTTAGGGCGCTCGACTCGCAATCTGAGGGTCGCGGGTTCGAATTCTATGTAATTATAGAAATATTGATAAATAGAAGTTCTATATCATAGGTTTAAGACGATTAATAGAAGGATTTGACACAGACATAAGTACCGAAAACGGAAAAGGTGAATTTAGTTAAGAATCAAATAAAAATTGAAAATTCCAGACTATCTTTTCGTGTGCTCTGGGAAGACTATATGCAATGGTTGAATGAGAACAAGTAGGTCTAATGTTTTTACAAATAATTACGCTACCTTTCTTTAATTGCAGTAGATTTATATGAAGTTTATAAATACTATTATTGAGGCTGGTTCCTTTCAAAGTTTCTTAAATTTGGTTAGGCCGTTGAGGGTGAGATTATATACCTATGTATATACGTCATGTAGGTGCTAGTTTGTGTTGTGCCAGAGGTCTGAATTTCGGAGCTAGTAAACTGGATTCGAATCCATGCTATACCACAAAATATTTTCCACACTTTAAGCGTTGGGTGCGTTATAAGAGTGAGGTTCAGTCCCTTAGCGTGAATAGTGGGTGGAAGGGCGCTGATTGGCTTCCTCTCTTGCGGTCAGTAGCTCAAAATTAATTGCGCCGCTAAATAGCCTTAGTAGCTTTGCAATATATACAAAAAAACATCCATAAAGAAATACTTCTATCGAGTTGAGGGTTGAAAAAAAAATGTAATGCATTTCATAATAAATAGCCTCTTCCTAAGTTTATATTATTACGAAAACTTATTGGGACTTTAATGTTTTTGAAACTTTAGTTCACTTTTATTCCAAGTGACTTTATTTTTCAGATGTTTTAAAAATGTGTTTTAAACGTTGGTAAAATTAACTTAGTTATAGTTAAAATAAATAACTGATATTTGGACACAGTTGTGATGATGTCATACCTATAAGAAAATTACCTTTGCAGTGATAATTGCTTTGGCGATATACATGTATATCTAAAGATTTAAAGTATTAGAAAACGATCTTTGGAATCGGGTCTTCTAGGTAATATAATTTCTTATGTTGTTGATGGTTAGAAAATCTTATTGGAAGCTTCAAGTGTAAAAATAATGCTTAAACTCATTCCACCGATGATAAGGATTCTCAAATAGTTTCTTATTTTAATGTTCTTAGCTATTTTATTCTAAAATAAAAACATAATATTGGTTAAGATGCATTGATTTGATCTAAATATTTATTTATTCAAGGAGTAGAAATTATGGAATACCTTTTAGTTTATGTATGTATCTCGTATTCTTTGCAAAAAATCTGTGTCTGTTCCACTGCCAGGTGTGTTCGTCAACTAATAAATTAACATTCCCGTTTTTATACAGATTAGATTTTGCACACAAGCGGAAAAAATGTGATTGTACTATTAATAAAAGGTTAAACACTTTGAATGATACTTTCAAATGAATTAGGCTATTGTAGTTAGGATAAGGTACTCAACTTTAAACGTGTCAGAGATATTCTTAAAACTTTTACCCAAGTATAACTTGAATAAGAAATTATTTTTATTGAAGTAAAAAAAAAAAAATGTCATTGACATTTTGACCTGAACTAATCTGGTGTACTTTTTAGTCAGTTTATTAAGGAAGTGAGTGGGATTCAGAATTTTGAATTTTTTTTTTTCTGGAGAGAGTACAAAGATTTTTACATCTTTAAATTATTGTTATTTATATGTTATTGTTATATATGTTACTTATAATGACCATATCCGTCTTATACCATCTTAAACATTTGATCTGTCTTTTATAGATCAAATATTTATTCCTTAGTTTAGCAAGAAAATACATCTTAAATAATTTAAAACAACACTTGTACAACATGCACACACACACACACACACACATATATACAATTAAAAGGAGTACAACGCTAAAATTAATTACACAATAAATAATTGAAGATGGTGGCGTAAGAACACCGAAACGTATAGACCCTCTTGGGGCTGGTCCCTGTTTTTAATAAATTATTTATGGTGTAATTGTTTTAGCGTTGTACTCCTTTTAATTGTATATATATAAAATACATCATCTCTTTAAGGGAAACGATGAACACCTTACTCGTTTTTACATGACTCAGGGAAAACTGGAAGAGTAACATGATAATAATCGTTAGAAAAACTATTGCAACTTTTGTCTGTACCTTAAAAAGGCGTAAGTCAAAAAAGCCATTAATAAACTATTTTGTTCTGGTTTTTTAAGTCACTTTTTAAAGTTGTTAAAATAATGAACATTTATGTGGTTTAATTATGGCACATATAGTAAAGAACATTTATGTGGTTTAATTATGACACATATAGTAAAGAACATTTATGTGGTTTAATTATGACACATATAGTAATGAACATTTATGTGGTTTAATTATGACACATATAGTAATGAACATTTATGTGGTTTTGATTGTGACACAATAGGAGCACTTTTATTATTTTCTTTATGCATTTATACACGAGAACAGTAAAAATCATGACAGCAAAGTTCTGGAGATTTTTGTTCCTTTGTTAGAGACAAAAACAAATGGAAGTAATATAAAGGAGACTTTATTAATTAGATCATTACCCACTGGTTCAAATAAACATCCAGGTCTGTTCTTTTTTTTTCAGAGAACACATCAGTTATTGATCTCTTTCGGTGCCTTTTCTCCTGACACTTCAGATGCTGATATACATTTTTATTCTGTGTATACTGTTGTACACTCCACGCTCTCAAACAGATTCATCAAAACGTAATACTTTGTGCTTTATGTTTTTTCAACTTTTGTAATATACATATTTGTTTAGCAAGTTCATTGACATATTTGCATTTGGCAGAATGTCCTTTTTTTCATGGTTATTATTTCGTGTAATATTTCAGGGTTGTTGTGTGTAATTACGTATGACGATGCATGTTCATTTAACATACAAAGTATATTTTTTTTCGTATAATAATACATTGTTATAGTGTACATAAAAATAAAATAATATATTGTTTATGCTGTCTGATTGCTACGGATCTATATAATATTTTAACACTGTTTACCCTAAGTAGCCACAGTTTTGCATTTGTAAAATCTTTATATAATGTTCTGTAAAGACGTATATTTGGGGCTCGAATAATATCGAATGATATCGTGAATTGACTGTTAAATAATGAATATATTATATTACATTTTGCACTGTGATCAAAGGACAGGGAGTATGCAGTATTATACAATACTGTCTGTAGCCCCTAAATACGTAAATACAATACAGTGTTTTATAGTGATCCATGGGTAGGTTGTATACAATACTGTACAATTACTTACTCTCTTTCCACGGGAATTTTCAATATATTACTCCTGCCTTCTTTCTTTTGTGCGTTCTTTCTCTGTGCTAGAGCTTAAAATGCTAATGAAACAAACCAAGAACATAACCATCAATATTATATTATCGGTGTTCATTATAGGATGTAATATTATACACATCCTCTCCATAAAATATTACAGGAGACAACGTATCAAGTATCTTATCCATGGATCACTAAATTTTGTATTCTATTGTGAACCATAACTATGGTGTAATACAATATTATAGTTTGTATGACCTGTGGATATAATGTATACAACTATATTCAGGAATGTCCCATATGATATACCTAATATTATATTCTGTAGTTACTTATGCATAGCTTTAATACATGCATCATTACGTCCAACATTAGGGATTAGATGACTAAAATCTAAGGTGGGAGAAATTACTTTGGAGGTAAAGAGTATTACTTAACCCTAACCAAAGTTGTAAGAAAAAGCAGGAGAAACACATAACGGTAAAATAGTCTGATACTTTGTCCGGGAAAGTAAAACAAATAGCAGAAGATGGACAAAGGATGTTTAACGTCCATAAGATTTCGGAGAAATTTGTTAGAAAAATTACGTCGAGAGGTCATCTTACGTTGTTAGCGTCATAGAAATTGCTGATAAAATGTTTTTATCAATCCTATACATTTGCAAAGATTTGCTTATGCACATACATAAACTTGCAGCAGGAAGATCACAGGTCAAACACGTGAATTCTACAGTAAGTTTACGTTTATGTTTAAATTAGTGTTTGTCGTTTGTTTTATAAGCAGAAAAAATTAGTATACCGTTGAATAATTCTGTGGGGAGATAAAGAGTTGTATCTGGCGTGGATACTCACATATGGGGAGATAAATAGTTGTATCTGGCGTGGATACTCATATATGCACACTAAAAGAAAGTCAGTAGCAGGTTCTGGCTGAGATCTTGGTAACTAAAAAAATGTTACCACAGTTTCAGATCCAAGTGGAGAGACTGGTAACTCTAAACAATGTTACCACAGTAGCAGACCCAAGCTGAGATCTTGGTAACTAAAAAATGTTACCACAGTTTCAGATCCAAGTAGAGAGATTGGTAACTCTAAACAATGTTACCACAGTAGCAGGTCCTGGCTGAGATCTTGGTAATTAAACAATGTTACCACAGATCCAGATCCAAGTAGAGAGATTGGTAATTTTGATAATAATGTTACTGTGCTAGCAGATCCAGGTTGAACAATTAACTACTCTAAACAATGTTACACAGTAGCAGATCCTGGCTGAAAGATTGGTAACTCTAAAAAATGCTACGACAGAAGCAGGTCTAAGCAAAGAGATTGGTAACTGTAAACATTGTTACCAGGTGGTAGCGGATTTCAATTCCTTACCATAAAATTTCTATATTATAGTCTAAAGGTCATGTTGTGTTTGCTTCTTCGTTATCACATGCAAAGATATAATACAGCTGTGTCCACTGCTGGGAATAAACTCCAATATTTAGTGTCATAAGCACTCAAACTTACCGCTTAGCCATGGGGAGGGGTAATGGTTTTTTATGACATAGTGTAAAATAAATAATATGTTATTGCTATTAACAGTTATAGTGATATTTTATGTTTCATATAACTTTATAATAATGTATTTTGTCCCTAATTTATGGTGTATCATTTTTATGATAATATTATTAGGGTATGTTGCTCCAAGAGGCTCAAAGGCTCAACGGTAAATCTTGAGGCTTATAGCGCTAAAAACCTGGTTTCAAATACGTCGGGGGGGGGGGGGGGCACAACACAGGTTTTCTTGTTTTCGCTCATTTCTATAATCGTAGAGAAAAATATAAACTTTTTTTTTTTTAGAAATACAGATCTGAGGGCCTATAACGATAAAAATTGGGTTTCGATATCCGTGGTGGGCAGAGTCCACTGTGTAGCTTTGTGATCAAAACAAAAAACTGTTGCAAGTTTTTTGCGTTATTTATCCTCTCAAAAATCATTTGGCCGAAACCTTGATCGTCTAATTCTTTTCCACTTACAGAGTTTTAACCATTTCTTTGTACACTTTTTTCCTGTTGTAAATATATATATGTGTGTGTGTGTGACTTCGTGACATATCCACAGTTATTCAGTTTCCTCTCTAATGTAAGAATAAATTTGGTCATGTGTTACGCTGACATTATCTAAATTAAGGCTGCAACCAGTTGTGTTTATTAAAGCGCATTTTCATCGGTTTTTTTCCCCCACAAGAAGTATTATGTTGATCTCTATCTGAGCTTTCAGTGTAAGGTTTGGAAATACATGAAATACAGTTTGCTGTATGTATTTTATGCATGATAATGTTCCAAATATCCCCAAGGATACTCAACTAAGTTATAAATTCAAATTTCAGTTTCCCTGTTCTTTTCTATCTAAAACTTCTAATGTTTTTTTTTTTTTATGGTCGACTTAAGTAGTTTTGAACTGTATAATTCCTAAGACTACTATTCTAATTCAATTTCTTTTCAAGTATTATAGCAATCAGTAGCTTGGATGAACCAGAAAAACAGCAATTCGTATTTAAGCGAGATACGTTTTGATTGTATGAATGCTGCTACGTGTTAACATTATTTCAAGCTTTATGTAAATTAGATTTTTTTTTCTAATGTAAGTTAGCATTAAAAGTTAAAACACGGCCAGTTATTCGCTTCTTCAAACCAGAAGCGTCCTCTAAGGTTTTAACTTACTGATCACAGTACGTTGCTACTCACTCAGAGGAAAAAAAAAAGTTTCTCTACTCCTTTATAACAAAAACAAGTATAACATCATTAAAGTACACCCCCTCCCCACAATGGCACAGCGGTATGTCTTCGGACTTACAATGTTAAAAACCGGGTTTCGATACCCGTGGTGGGCAGAGCACAGAAATCCCATTGTGTAGCTTTGTGCTTAATTACAAACAAACAATTATAGTACAAATTAACATTTTCATTATCGGATGAGTTCTCAGAGAAAAGGTTTGAAGCATCTTACAATTGACTGGTACCTCAACAACGGATTTCATTCTTGCTATAACCTTAGAAGTGTGACGATCTGTGAAGGGGAAGATCCTGGAAGTTGAAACACATTACTTTGGCCATGAATTCCTGTAGCCCTTAATTTACTCATTTAATCAACGTGGAACACGTATTAGGAAGAATTAGGAAGAACACTCTCCAGTGGTAGTCACAGTTTCCCGTAAATCAGCAACTTCTTGGCTACTAAGATGCAAAATTGAAAGGGGATGGAAATGTACGTTTCCCTTTTACTTTTCGAATTATGTTCCATATGACATTGAAAGTGATGGTAGAAAAGGTGTTAGAATTAGTTTAAAATCAGATTCCTCCGAGATCTGAGGTTTGATCTGTCATGTATGGGTCTTCTGAAAAGCTATTAGTTGGTAAGAGTGAAGTGTCTGTGAAAAGCTGATTTCTGAGCGTATCTTGCTCTTTGGCAATCAGGTATCCAACATGAACGAAAAACTATGTTAACTGTTTCAAGGTTTTATGATGATAAGTGCAGCTACTAGAACACAGTTTTCATTTACTACTTACACACTGTTATAAACAGATGGTAGGTTAGCAATGGCAGTATCAAGCTCTTAAAGGATGGTGAAGAAGGACTAACTAGGTTTCTTTAGCTTCCATCACTGAATGCGAGTGAATGACATCAAGTGCAGTTAAAGTCCCTCGGACTTATTGGCAAAGTATTACTGCCTCGTGGATCATTGTCCATTTCCCAAGAAAAGAAGGGAATGGGGAAGTCCCCTAACTTATTTGGCTCAAGATATGGGCCACAAGTTTCCAAAATTTCTTTCTGACCTGATTATCTTTATGCTGTAGCTAATAATTAACTGTAACGGAACTTAAACTTTCTTTACATTGTTCCAGCAGTAGATCAGTTGAGCATATTTGGTAGGAAGAAAAGTTTCCCCATTTATGGCATTAGATTATTGTCACCCCTTTTTTTAAGCTGAAGAAGGATACTAAGATTCCTTCTAACTATAGCCTTATTGCTTTGACTAGGTGTATGTATAAAATTTGAGAGTGGATGTCTAATTCTTAGCTTGTTTGGTTCCTAGAATTAAACAGTTTCCTTTCCAGCAGCCAGTTTGGTTTCCGTTTTTATATACCATGAACCACCTGATTCAACTTGAACCAGCAATTAGAGAAGCCTTTCTCAAAAAAGAAAATTTCCTCCTATAATTTCGAATAGCCTCTATATAGATACTATGTGACACTCACATCATAATTGCATAAATTTTACTTTCTTGCCTGTTTTACTTATGGTGTTTCTTTGACATTGAACACAATGAAACTGTCCAGATCGACCATGTTTGTAGGTTTTATGGAACATAGGCCTTTTTAAACTATTTTTTAACTTTTTTAACATTTTTTCAACTATTTTTGAAAAAGAAACAATAAACAACGTTATCGTAGTACCTATAGCCAACGAGGTGTTGCATCTTTGAACTCACAAGCAGCAGCAACAAAACTATTGGTGCCATCACTAAGCATGGAGGAATTGTTGTTACAAACCTAGGATCAGGTGCTAAAATTCTAGGTCAAGACTAGGTTAGAAGTCTGGTATAAGCTGTTTGTTCGAGTAGCTTATGTATCAGATAAAGTACAGCTCTCTGTCGTAATATTAGGTCGTCAAGAATTTAATGT
>NW_013665630.1:868466-877370 GCF_000517525.1 Limulus polyphemus
CTAAAGTCACTTGAACCATCGTTGGCACTTACGAACGTTCAAAACATTTCCATAAACTTCTTTGATATTATTTGTGGCAAAAGAGGCGTTGTTTCTCTTCTCGCATCCAAACAGTATTACATGCCGAATGTATGTCTCGTCGTGTGTCATCACTATAAGGGATTGGAGTATACTAAACTTTACATATTATGTATGCTACACTAACGTAACGTTTAGGCAGTTCGTTTAACTATTATACGTGATGTACTTTTTATGGGGGAGGTTAATGAAAGTGTTCCAAACCGCGACATTAATTTCTTGACGATCTAATACATAAGTGCATAATACAGATACGGTAAACATTAATTTCAACAGATTATTTGGGAAATTACAAAAGAAAATTTTGCATGAGTAAAGAAAGAAAAAGAAAAGAAGAGAAAGATGAACTTAGTGCGTCAATAGAACAGTTTCATTTTCACAGGGAAGCCAGCTTCGTTAGTGTAGGGTTATGTTATTAAAAAGTCAACAAATCCAAAAGGTTACAGTTTCGAAAGTTTTAAACATCAAGAATATTTAAAATATGACTTTAGATATTTTCTGAAGTTAATGTATGAGAAGATGTGCAACAGTCTAACGTTACACAGTGACCTGTCTATCTACTCTTGTCACTTAACTCATTTCTAGCAGTAAAAGCTAAAAACAGAGATTAAGTCCTGACATCAGTAAGAAGAGTAATACATGGCTTATAACATTGTCTGACCAGGAATTGTGTATATATAATGACAAGTTATTGTTGCAGCAACATCACTGTATATCTTAGAGTTTAATCTACAATTTCTGACTAATTTTTCTTGTACCACAGGCAGAACAACGCCTAGTCACTACACGTTAGCATACATTTGTAGGTGGCAAGAGATATAGTTGTAATTGTTAAAGCTGTATAAAAATCTGTATGTTTGCTGCAGTGGAAGAGGAAGAAACTTTTAACTTTTATATTCTAAATTAACCGGGTTATAAGCATAACAGTCAATCCATTAGCGTGGATGGTGGGTGGTAGGGTACTGCTGACTGGCTGCATTACCTCTGTTCAGTAGTTCAAAATTAGGGACGGCAGGAGATAGGCTTAGCGTCTTTGCCATAGATACAAAATATACATACACTCATCCTTTAGTTAATGTTATATTGAGATTGAACCTTCACCTTTTATATAGGCCTAATTATAAGATATTTCCTATTCTAATCCGTTTGAAACTTTGTAAAAATTAAAGAAATCCGACTTTAGAAGATATCTATTTTTTATGTAGTAAAAACTGAAAGGAGTCTCACACTTATCCGTATTTATTGAATATAACTCCTACACAGCTAAAAGTACGGAGTACCTTCAACTGCGTATCGGGACTCAAACCTCGGACCTTTGCAGTTCTCATCCTTCAAACTCTAACAAATAAGTAACTGGTTTCATATCTGAAGAAAGAGGTGCGTTTTTTTTCATGTCTCTAGGTCTGAAGTCCCTTTAGGGTTAAATTAATTTATAAAACCTCTTGAAAATTGCTTTTGATATAACATAGTTATATTACCACAGTCAGTTTTACTTAAATAAGTAGGCTTGTCTATACAGCATAAGAAAAGTGTCAATGTTGAATATTTTAAGGTAAATCTTATTCCTGAATTAAAAAGAAAGAAAATATAGCCATATTTTATACTAACTAAAGTGATACCAACTAGACAAATATTCAAATAAAATTTGTGTCAATACACGTTTAATTTTCTATCATTCCTTCAGAAACTGTTTATATTTATGACTGTTCTTTATGTGAAATATCTATATCTATTATACACTGATATATTCTACATATCTAATTAGTATTGTTACCAGTCATCTAATTCATTTATTACTCAGTTCTGCCAGCCACTGTTTACAAAACTACAACAATAGAATGGAGTGTAGGCAGTAATTTTTCAGTGTTCTATATCAAGGAAAAATAAACGGTTGTTTGCTTTTTGAATTTTACGCAGGACTACTCGAGAACTATCCACGATAAACGTTCCTAATTTAGAACTGATAGACTATGATGAAAGAAGTTAGTCAAAACCATCCATCACCGATTCTTGGACTACTTTTTTAAAGAGGAAAAATGGGATTGACCATTACATTATAACCTCCTCGTCGGTGAAAGATCGAGCATGTTCGGTGACGGGTATCGAACCCGAGACCCCGTAGATTGCGAGTCGAGCACTCTAACCACCAGGTCACGCCAGGTGAAAGAAAACATGCGGGTGCTTTAGTATGGAACGGAAGTGTGTGCGTGTGCAAAAAGTATTTGTTATTCTATGTGAAAAGTGAATACTTATGACGTCACTCATGATACGCAAAATAAAAATGGTGTATATCTGAAAAATTCTTGAAAAACGTGATTAACTAAAGGGCTATTGATACGCAAATGCAATAGTGGTAAAGATAGTAAGTACTATATAAATGATTGTTAGTGTTGGTTTCTTTAATTCAGTATTTATGTATTTAACAGTGAATATACTTTCTGTCTAACTCACTGTTTTATATATAATATATGAATAAGTTGTTTAACACATTTTCATATATAATATACACTCAACAAAATATTCTTTTCTGAAAGTTCGTTCTTGTAATCTATATAATTTTTAAAACTTTTTCATGAATTTCTATACTGAGGTAGTTTTTAAAAGATACCCTCTCAGAATAAAAGCAAAAATAGGTAACTGGATTTACAATTTTCCTACAGTCAAGAATTAAAACAGTTTAATTTAGGTTGTCCACAAAGTTTTCTTTTGATTTTAAAATGACACACTTTCACGTACAAAGACAAGTTTGGAACTTGACGTGATAGAGATAAGCATATATGTTATTTGTCAATTATAGCACTCCTGTTCATGTTTTAAATGGTTTATGTACCAAAAGATTAACATTTGATGCACAGCGTATAGACTCCAGCACGTCCTTCAATGCTATACCAGTTCAGACAAATAGATGACGATATTTGAGTCTTAAAACCAAATCATTTCGAGGAAAACTCTTCGGAACAACTTTTAAAGTCAAATCTTGGGCATTCATGATATGGTAATAAGAATGAATAAAAGGAATTTAGAAGTTTGTTTATTATATTATCTTAGTCCTTTCAAATGTTGATCAGGAAATATTTTCCAACTCCATTTTGCCTGTTTCTTTCCGTGGCGAATATATATACCATAGACCACGTACAGGTTGTAACGGTTTTAAATCAGATTTTAGTAATTATATAGTAGGTGAAATTTTTAGACGAGTCAAACCAAATAGTTTTAGCTTCCTTTAGTACAGCGCGTGAAAGGATCGTATACTTATATGTTATTCTGTCCTACCAAACATGTTCAACCTTTCAGCCGTGGGGCGTTATAATGTGACTATTATTCTTTGGTAAAAGAGTAGCCCAAGAGGTGGCGGTGGGTGGTGATGACTAGCTGCCTTCTCTTTAGTTTTTTACTGCTAGATTATGGACTGGTAGCGCAGATAGCTCTCGTGTAGCTTTGCGCTAAATTCAAACCAAACCAAAACTCGAAAAAATTTCATCTTCTCAAAACTTTTTTTCTGGGCCGAAAGACAAAAACTTAGCACGATGTTATATAGCTGATACTTCCCCTACATTGCAGGGAAGATGAAAAGAGATTTTTATCTTTTCCTGTAAATAAATTAGTAAGATTAAATGGTGCTTCATTTACTAGTTGCCAAACTAAATGTAGTCACATTAATGACTCGTATCTGTTCTAAGCGATCTAAAAGGGAATTAACTAAAAAAAGAAAACCACGACTTCACTTGCTAACATATTTAGTCGTCGCTATCGCAGATAGCCCTCGAATAGCTTTGCGCGTAATTCAAAAACAAGCTGTTAAATATATAAATACTGAACTATAAAAAACAACATGTGAATTCTGTACAACTATTCAAATAATGATTATTATCTTTACCACTATTGTATTTGTGTATCAAGAGCCCTTTAGTTAATCACGTTCTTCAAGAATCTTTCAGATATATATATCATTTTCATTTTGCACATGATGAATGGCGTCATGAACCTTCACCTTTGAAGCAGAATATCAAATCGTTTTCATGAAACACACAAACGTACTTACGTCCCATACAAAAGCACCCACATGTTTCCTTTTGCCTGGCATGACATGGTAGTTAAGCTGCTCAATTTACAGATCGAAGGTTCGAATCTCGTCGCCGAACCTATTGGCTATTTCAGTCGTTGGGGAATTATAATGTAAGGGTTAATCCCATTTTTTGCTTGTAAAAGAATAGCCCAGGAGTTGGCGGTGGGTAGCGTTGACTAACTTCCTTCTTTGTAGTCTATCACTTCTAAATTAAGGACAACCAACGCAGATAACTTACGAGTAGCTTTGAGTGAAATTCAAGAAACAAACAAATAAATGTTTCTTTTCCCTTCTTTTAGAACACTGAAAAACTACTGTCTACACTCCAAGCTATTGGTGTAGTTTTGTAAACAGTGGCTGATAGAAGTGGATGATAAATGAACTAGATGACTGGCAACTTCACTTATATGATGTGTAGGACATATCAATGTGAAATAGATAGAGAATTTTCACATAAATATCAGTCATAAATATAAATAGTTTCTGAAAGAATAATGGAAAATTAAACGTGTCTTTGCACAAGTTTCTCAAAAATACCAGGTTCAATTTGTTCAATTAAAATCATTTTAGTTATGTAAGATACAGATGTAGTTTTTAGATGGTGTTTCAGGTTGACAGACTTTAGATATTCGCTACCTAATGAAAATAAAGTGCTCTCACTGAGTGACATAAAATGCCTTAACGTTGAAAAGTATTGGCAGAAATAAAAAAAACATGTTGGATCTCTTCCATTTATATCTACATGCAACAGTTTTTGAAATATTATATGACAGTTGCACATTACATTCAAACTAATGAGCAATCACACATAGCGACGTGTTAATACGGCGTACCCAATTCTTAGTATTACATAATGATATCGTTATAACTTTTGAAGTAGGAATATTATTAATAATAACAAATTTAGTCTTATGGAATACATTAAACTGTTATCAGAACTTTGAGTTCGTCTGAAAAATATAATTATATCAAATCTAAATAACTGGACCTCAGCGTTGCCTAGTAGTTGGCGAATTGGACTGAGGATCTGAAGTTCTGAGCTTCTGAACGTGGAGCTACCAAACGCACTTGGTACTTTTAGCTGTAGATGCGTTATAAGAATGATATTAAATTCTGCTGTTCGGTTAGGAGCTGGTGCTTCAGGTAGTTGATGCTGCAGACTGGTTGCCCTCTCTCTGGTCCATAATGTGCATAAGGTATCGTTTAGGTAAACAAAGATAGTATCCTATATAATGTTAAGGATTTTGGACTTCGGGTTTGAATAAATACAAGGTCATATCTGGTGCGATAAAAGTAGTGACCTATGACTTGTCACGTGTAATCGACAAAGGCCTTAAATACACTAGAGAACATTTAAATATTTACTGTAAAATTATCAAAGATAGAACTGGTATCAATATCATCATCATCACCAGTAATTCCATTGAATACAAATTAATGACTTTAATGTAAAATGAATCGAAACTTTTAATTTCAGTAATCTTCATACCAGTGACATGATGAAAAAGTTCAAAAATGTATTTCAGAACTGCTAACATACCTTGATACTGATTAGTTAGATTAGTATCAAGTAATAGTACTGATATTTACCATTTTGGATATTTCATTCATTTAGCAAATTATTAGTGTTATCTTTTACGTATCTAAAAAGGTTTCTGGTGACTTAGCGGTAAGTCTGAAGGCTTATAATGCTGTAAACCGAAGAGCAATACCCGTGGTGGGCACAACATATATTGCCCATGCGTAGCTTTGTTCTTTACAACAAACAAGGAAAAATATACGTGTCTAAGTAAAACTTATGTCGTTTGGTTATTTGTTTGGGTGTAACTTCTACCTGTATGCTGTTTGACTGACGATGTGTGTTGTGGAGAGGTGTGGTATCCGATAACTGATTCAAAGTTTGGTGACGTTTGGTCTATTCATTAACCTCGGCTCAGTGGTAAGTCTGTGAGTTTATAATGCTAAAAATTGGGTTTTGACACCCTCAGTGGGCAAAGCACAGATATTCCATTGTTCTTTTAAGAATAAACAAACAAAAGCATTAATATGGTTGATTTTATTATAGGACTTATATTTTATAATTTACTGAAACTATATATAAGTATTTACTATACTAGATTAAGAAACACAAATAAATCTGATAATGGTTCTTTATTTTCTGTGTCTTGCTGCTCCTTACTCTATAGCCTAAAAAAACCTGGTCAGAAACCGTTTGTCTTTCAAGTTACACCTTTGAGGTCGATAAGTCGGTTTTCAAAGGTCACTTGTTTTTGTATGGGTGACTTATATAGAAATTTGTTTATAATGGTGCAACGTTTTTTAGATAATCGGTAATAGAGCATACATATAATTCTCTGGGTAGGCAGTTTGTGCATGTGAATTTATGATTTTTAGTATTTTATAACTTTCATCAACTTCTGTTGTTGGATTGCATAACTAATTAATACGTAAGCGCTTATTTCGGATTCGTGTATTAATAAGTTGTGTGGATCTAAGAAGCAAACGGCTGATGCTTTTGTATGTTTTGTACTACACATTTCTATATAATTAGTTTCATTAATATTATTGGTTTTAATGTTTAACATAATTCGAATATGTTTTTTGTAACTATTTTCTATACTTATAAAGATTATTTTCTACAGTATATGGACTAAGGACCAATTTAAATATGCTAAACTGGTCAGTTCTCGTGGCATGTTATTGGGATTATGGCCGAAAGTGTCTTTAATAGTGAGTGTGTTCTCTGATGATTCAGTGCATTTTAATCATCATAGGTTTTGTTGTATTGATTTGTAACGTTAACTACTTCCCGCCAGTTTCTGTTCAGCATTGGCCATTTTTGATGAGAAGTTTTTAATAAGTTTGTTTGTTTGTTACAGATTTCGCGCAAGCCGTCCCTAATTTAGCAGTGTAAGACTAGAGGGAAGGCAGCTAGTCATCACCACCCACCGCCAACTCTTGGGCTACTTTTTTACCAACGAATAGTGGGACTGACCGTCACATTATAATGGTCCCACAGCTGAAAGGGCGAGCATGTTTGGTGGGACGGGGATTCGAACCCGCGACCCTCAGATTGCGAGTCGAGCGCCCTAACCACCTGGCCATGGGTTAAGTGGTATATTAGTGTTTTGTGTTCGAACTTTCTCACTATAACCTTATCACTGAGTCATCTCAAAACAACGTAATCCTTGTATTTTTGTCAAAATCATTTGCTTCTATTTTACTAAACTTTAACAACGCTGCTTCTCAGAATATTCTTCACTGTTATTGACGATTCGTGTGTGTACATTGTTGAAAATTATCCTGAGAATATCATTATGATTACACTTATTAGGAAAAGCAACAATAACTACAATATATTTGATTACAATTAATAGTTCTAAAGCACAAAAAAACCTCAACGAAACCTGGATGAAAAATAGCAATAAAGTAATTATATTAATTAGCAAATTGTTATGTTTAATTTTTCATATTCTTCTATAGACTATGCAGATAATTCTTGATGCTTTCGGAATAAACAGAGTATAGATGTTTTCTTAGAAAATCAAGTAATTGTTATATCATGTATCACCTGTACAGCCCGTCAATGCTTATAGTCGCTAATGAGAGGCAATACTGTTTTAGGTTTTTTATATATATTCGGAATGTTTTTCAAATTCCTCGTATTTTCAATTTTATATAAAACATTGAAAATTACTAGCTAAGATATACATTCAACTGTGCTCAACAGCTCACTCGATGTTTTCCTATTCGTAATGTTAGTAATGCCAGTACAGTGCATGCTGTACTAGAATAAATAAAATCAGGTGATCCTCGAATATCGGAATCTGCGTTCTAATCTTTGCACATGAGCTTAAAGTGTTCTAAGTCGAAGGTTCTTCTCTGAACTTCAACATTATCGATCTGATAGCAGGCAATGAAAACACGGGGATTAATGAGTCTTTCATTTTTTTTTCATCAATCTACACACGTCATAACTTAACCGAAAGTTTGGTATTTTTCCGATGCTCTTATTTGTTCGAGAGACTTCCAGAAGAAGTGTATAAACACCACCAACAGTGAAAGAAGGGATTTTCTTCCAAGGAAATAGAACATTCCGCTGTAAACACATTTCACGGACCACCTAATGTTCTCTGAACAATGTTATCAGTTTACAGCTCACCAAGTTAGATTATTTGTTTTCTTAAAAAGTTTCGAAACTTATGCTAATAGAAAAGTAAATTAATTCTGTGAAAAACAGCCATGCTTAATCTTCATTGTTTTCAAGATTATATGTTAATTTCGAACAAAAGAGAGATAAAGTAAGACTAATACAAAGAACAAGAAAATTGTAACGCAAAACAACGAACCGATTCAGATATTAAGGTTTTTTTAGTCTATCTAGCTTAAACAGATGTCCATTAAGTTGGTCTCTTTTAATCCTTTTTTTAAAGTAGTTCCTACGGTTTGACGAGTAAAATTCACAGATGATTAACAAGTACAACAAACTACGGTTCAATATATGAACTATCTATTATGATGTTCATTTAGTTTAGGTTATTTTTACTTAGGCACATCAATGTATATCCCTATTTTACATTAGCCAAATCAGAATTGCATGTAAATATGTCATTACGTCTTTCTCAAGATCTGCGTGAAACATAAAGTATTCAGCAAAAATAAAAATATGACGGTTTATTTTTTGTTTCTTTGTTTCTAATTATGCACAAAGCTACACAATGGGCTAGCTGTGCTGTGCCAACCACGGGTTTAGAAACCCG
>NW_013665630.1:878239-884422 GCF_000517525.1 Limulus polyphemus
ACACCATGGGCTTTCTGTCCTCTGCCCCCCCCGGGTATCGAAACCCGGTTTCTAGCGTTTTAAGTCCGCAGACATACCGCTGTGTCACTGGGGGGTGTTGCGGTTTAATATTTTACGAAAACAATTTTGTAAAGAAAACTAAATTAAACATTTAAAGATTACGAGAAGTTTAGCTTGCAGATGGAGTTCACTCGTGCTGTTACTTATAATATATCTATATAATTAGCCCCAAGTGGCTCAGCGGAAAGTCTGAAGGTTTATAACGCTAAAAACCGGGTTTCGATACCCGTGGTTGACACAGCACAGGTAGCTCATTGTGTACATTTATGCTTATCTACAAACTATATAGCCACAGCGTAGTATGTAAGAAATAATATTTCTGTTTTATATTGCATCGTATAGATGAGCTTGATTAAGTATAAATACCTTTTAATTTTATTACGCATATTATACGTTATGATATTCTAAATAGAAGTTCTGAATATTAAAATAATATATAATAGTATAAAATAGGCACTTAACAATTTACTGATCTCCTTCACCGTAATCATAAATAACCTTTGCTTTTTCATAGTTTTTGCTTTATTCTAAATGAGATTAAAAAAAGTAATTTTCACAATGATGAAGATAATTGATTTAAGAGGACATTTCGATTTTAGAATACTAGAGAAGGGGAGATCACCTTTTTTCCCCAAAATAAAAGTATTGTTAAAAGCACCTTATAAAATATAATGGTGCAAAGGAAACCAAAGTAAAAAATACTACCAGAATAAAAATAAAATGTACAAAATATATGAACAGATGATATTCAGATAATAGTAGGATAGTACCGGCGAAACTTTTCTTTTTTAAATGTATTTAATTTCTGAATTATTTCAGTTCTGGCCGGTTAAATATTTTAATTCTGTGAAAAGTGTTTCGCTATTCTTTTTTTATATATTTGCTTTGTGTCTCCTACTTAATTGTTTATTGTAAGCCTACTTAATCACATGGTATAATCAAATAAATAATTGTACTTTGTATATATATATATATGTTGAAGTGTAAACCAAGATGTAATTCTCTACGTTTTGGCCAAAGTTAAAAGTATTTTTTTAAAGAACCTTCTGACTCTGAGGAGGAAGTATATCAATCCACAAGAATAGAATACAGATTTTTATATATCTTTATATCACGCACACCTTTTTATTGGTTACATCTGTTAGTGAACGAATTGAAACAAGACAAGTTGAGATAGATTTTTTTAAGGTTACTTGTAACATAACAGGTGGCGCTGCAGCCAAAACTGTTACATTATTATTCTTTTTTGTATTTTGAATTTTAAGGAAAAAGCAAGATGCGCACATACCAATTTTTATAATTGAACTTTCAACAGGAAATAAAAATAAGTTCATTAAAGTAAATTTCTTTTGGATTCTATATTGAAAACTGAATGAAACTGGACACGTTTTATAACATTATTATCTCCTGCAGGAAAATGGTCAATAATTCCTTGAATTTCAATATGTTGTTATTAAGTTTAAGGAATGATTATGTTAAAGGACATCCTCAGCTATTCTGTCTTCATTATCATCTTTCTCGGAATAACGTACAAAGTTTTTTCCTTCAGTCCTGTTATCTTTTGTCGAAATGTAGCAATAAAGTCGTTCTAAGAAATACTGATGTTTCTCTTGGCGCTTCAAAGCATTCGGTCTAGTGGGTAATTCAAGGTTTTTTCTACAGCACAGGACTGATTGGAAATATTGCTTAAACCTAGAAAACATACGTAAAATATATATTAGAAATATTAGGTTTTAAATCTCACATCAATTAATTATTTCTTGAATTAATATTCAGGCCCTTCTCAGTATCGTAAAAAAAATTAAAACAAAAAACTGAAACGAAACATTTTCAAATAAATATAATTCTATAAGACTTTTTGTCAGTGGTTAAGACTCAAAACAACAACAATAATACACTTAGTAAAAGAATACTACAAGCTTTGGGAACTTTCAGTATACAGAAAACGGTATTTATGTACCACTTCGATACATGTGCTATTTATCCGACTTTCAACCTTTTCACTATCTATCTATCTAAATGTAATTGCTAAAATGTAATGTTTTATGAATCAATAAATTTTAGATTAATATATCTTCAATTCGACATATGTTTAATCTTTAAGGCAAGTAAAATCATCATTAATAATACAACAACAAAGGTTTTAATTATTGACTCTTTTTTTTTACATACATGCAAACACACACAGATTTGTATATTTCATCCTTAGTTTGGTTTTAACTTACTTTAATTTTTTCATTAAAGCTTCTTCTTCATGGATAACTAAACTCCTCTCGCGGTTACAAAGTAAATTATTTTCTTCATGGATAACTAAACTCCTCTCGCGGTTACAAAGTAAATTATTTTCTTCATGGATAACTAAACTCCTCTCGCGGTTACAAAGTAAATTATTTTCTTCATGGATAACTAAACTCCTCTCGCGGTTACAAGGTAAATTATTTTCTTCATGGATAACTAAACTCTTCTCGCGGTTACAAAGTAAATTATTTTCTTCATGGATAACTAAACTCTTCTCGCGGTTACAAAGTAAATTATTTTCTTCATGGATAACTAAACTCTTCTCGCGGTTACAAAGTAAATTAGCTTCTTCATGGATAACTAAACTCCTCTCGCGGTTACAAAGTAAATTATCTTCTTCATGGATAACTAAACTCCTTTCGCGGTTACAAAGTAAATTATCTTCTTCATGGATAACTAAACTCCTTTCGCGGTTACAAAGTAAATTACACTAAGGAGCCAGCCAGTTGATATAGTGTTATGTGCTAACTATCATCAATATAAAACAAACAAAAAAGGTGATTCCACGTACCGTTTATTAGCCCAGTAGTAAATTACAGGATTGTAGACCGAATTAGACATCGCTAACCAGTAGAAAGACAGGAATAAAGGCTGAATGTAATCGGTGTAAGCAGTCTCTGGATAATGATAGGTGTAGAGGAAAAACACGTGGTAGGGTAACCAACAAATGGCGAAGATTAAGACAATAACAATAAGCATGCGGACCACCTGAAACATGATAACGATAGATGAAAAAGGTGTTTTAAGACCGTTTTGGAGGAATATAACCTGCTCTTTAACTGAAAACATGTAAATATGTTATTCATAACAATTGTTTAACTGATCGATAAATTAATAAATACAAAAGTCAAATGCATTACAAAATGTTTTTGGACTACCTAATCTACGCGCGGAGTCAGAATGGTGCTTTGTACAAATACTTGCAAGTTTGTTTTCATTAGAAAAATCAACAACTTCGAGCCTAAAGTAAACATTTCGGAGAAATTTTTTGTTCATGATGCTCTTGAAAAGAAAACTTGAAGTCCATTTTAGTAATAATGCAGTCCCCTAAGTGACATTAGACTTGATTTACACTCGCTAATGTAGGGTTGTAGAACCTCTTTGTTACTGATGCTCCTGAAAAAGGAAACTTGAAGCCCATGTTAGTAATAATGCAGTCCCCTAAGTGACATTAGACTTGATTTGCACTCGCTAATGTAGGGCTGTAGAACCTCTTTGTTACTGATGCTCCTGAAAAAGAAAACTTGAAGTCCATGTTAGTAATAATGCAGTCTCATAAGTGACATTAGACTTGATTTGCACTCGCTAATGCAGGGTTACTTGTACTTGGTGCACTCGCATGCTCACCAGTTCTAACTTACGAAGTAAATGTTTGTAAGAAACTGTCACCTTTTTCTTTGACTTGTTCACTTTTTTGTGACGTTCAGTAGCTTCTCCAATGGTTTTTCCACCCCACAACACATGGCCCATGAAGGCGTAAGCAACTCCCATCGAAATCATAGGAACGGCGTAGGTCAGAGAAAGGAACAAAATATTGTACCTGAAACGAAGTCCAGTGATTTAAATAAAAAGTGAGTTATATATCGATATATTTAACTTCATAATTATATAAACTACAATTGGACATTTATTATAAAAACAGCTCTATTTTTAATGTTGTTGCTTGTGGTGAAATCAGATTAAACATCGATAAGAACAAAATGCAGTTCCAACAAACCAGAACACTAAATCTGGAATAGTTCTCTGTTCAACGAATTCTACTCCAGTTTCAGACTTTTCTTTGTTATTGGATATTTGGTTTATTGCATTCTGTTGGCTTGCGATATACAGAATCTCTTTTTTGCTACTTTTAGTGGGAGAATGCAAAAATAAGCGAATATATTTGTTTGTGTTAATGGCAAAGCTACTAAGACTCTCTTCCTAATTTTAAGCTGTCAACCAGAAGGAAGGCAACCTACCAGCATTACCCACCGCCAAACTTTTAGGCTACTCGTTTACCAACAGATAGCGGGATTGACCGTCACTCTATATCTCTTCTCGGGTGAAAGAATTTTAGCATGTTCAGCGCCTGGTTTCAATCCCGCTATCCGTAGCGTGAGAGTCGAGCACTCTTACCAGCAGATCATACCGAGTCAATCGAATATGAAGCATAAGTTCATTTCTAAACATGCTCCAAGAATTGTTTTATTGTCTTTCTAACGTCATCTGGTGCTATCAGCACATCCAGTAAAGAAAACCAATAAAGACGTTGAATCAAATGGATCTTTAACGAAAATAATTTCTAGAGTTGCATACTCATCACATATCAATTATACGAAATTTTACAAGTTAACATAGCTTTTAGTGAACGTTCTGCATAGAATATCATAAATGAATTGAATCAAAAAACACTTACCAGCTAACAACCCATTCAAAGATACCCCAATCTCTTGGTGTTTAATCCTTATTAAAGTGATGGTTCGACCAATTTAAGCTAGAAACTAAGTTAATATTTTATTATCGCTCTGTCTTGTTGGGGGGGGGGCAATAGGTTCTGCAATGATACACAGATAACATTTAAAGCCAATTTCAGTATAAACAAAATCTGGAAACAAAGCATTTACTCGTTTTATTCTGAAAAGTATTGAAATAAATAAACCGTTGACATATTGCTTTCGTAGAGATAAGGCACAGAAAGTATGTGACGTAATAACGAGTGCAACAAGGACTTAAGTTACATTATGTACCGTTTGTTTTCGTTAGGCTTAGCTTACGTTTAAGTTCAGCTTGCAGTCGTGGTTATATGATATTGTGATCCTGGATCTCTCTCTCTCTTATTTTTTTACAAAACTGTTCTAAAAGTTAATGGTCCCCCGAGAGATTAAGCGGTAAATTCACGGACTTACAACGCTATAATAGGGGGCTCGATTCCCTGTGGTGGACAAAACGCAGATCGCCCACTGCGTAGCCATGCACTCAAATACGAACAAACAAATCAAAGTTAATGTTTACAGAAAATTTTGAATATTGAAAACATGTGTTCGAGCAAAATATTTAAACTTTTGCGCTCTAATGTGAATACAAGTTGTGAGTAAGGAAATTAAACAATTTAATGAAATAATGAACTAGTGTTGTTTCGGATAACTAACATTTTAAATAGAATGGTTAAATTTCAATCTTTTAAAAACATTCTTGAACCTTAACGAAATAATGGGTTATCTGTGCTGTGCTTATTGCGGTTATCGAAACCCGATTTTTAACGTTATAAACCCACAGAATTACCGCTGAGCCACCGGGAGACACAACCGTCATTTCTTTTTATACTGTTGTGAATATTTTTATTTTAAAAACTAATACCGAGTAATAGTGATTATTAACATCTATGTTTACTTTTGAGCATAATACGCTAGCACTGAAACAAAAACCTAAAATATTCCGAAATAACTAATACACAAAACTTAAGACAGTTCGGTAGTTTAATAAGTATATTTCATAAAAAAACAGGTGGATTTTGTAACTGGACGTTCTGTAAATTTAGTATTTGTAGTTTAGGGTTCGTTAGACGGGAGCCGAGCGCAGCTTAGTGGTTAGCGTACTGTCTGGTGGGATTGAGGTTCCGTGGTTCGAATCCTGTTACCACAAAAGAAAGAAAAATCACGCTATTCATTTCAGTGGTCAAATATCGGTCTTAACGGTAAGTTGCGTTGATTAGTTGCCTTCCCTCCAGTCTATCACTTCAAAATTAGGGACGGCCACAGTGGATAGCCCTACGAGTATCTTTGCTGAAAATTCAACAAACAAACAAAGCGTTAGGCTATGAAAGTAATAGTGCGTTAAAATTGAAAC
>NW_013665630.1:884833-902846 GCF_000517525.1 Limulus polyphemus
GTCATCAGTTTTGAGCTGACAGACTAGAGGGAACACATCTAGCTAGTCAACAGCAACCACTTTTGGACTATTGTTATCTGACTGAAGAGTTGGATTTCACCATCGATAAATTAGCATATCCACGATCTCAAAGTGCGGAGAGAGCTTTTATTTGCTTCAACGGGAGACACTTGAATGACACGATACCGTAATAAATAACACCATTTTAATTTCTTTGAAATTACTGGGATGTAAATCCATTCTTTAAAAAAAAACTTTTTATTCACAGAAAGTTATTTTCAAGTCAAAAATGGACATCAGTGTACAGTCTTATCTAATTAAAAATATAGCATTAAGTTAGTAAACCTGATTAATAGTTATGGTATATTCTCGAAAATACCTATTTGTACTTGTAGGTGTCGCGTATTGTTTTCCATTAATACACTGTAAAAAAACGTATAATAAGGTTTTTGTTTGATATCCATTAACTCTACATTAGAAGTTTTATACACCTGAACGTGTTAGTACAACTTTCGTTTTTTTAGATATATTTTTTTCTTTCAACAATCATAGCTGTTCTGTTGAAGAGAGTACACACTTTGGTCATTTCTTGGTAAGCTAAATGCTGAAGACATTATTTTAAGGAAATAAAAGCTCCACGAAGCTAGTAGAATTAGGGTTTCTTTATTGGCTCTAATATTTTACTTTTAATTTAAGGACGGCTAGCAAAGAGTAGTTTTAAGTAGCTTTGCGAGAAATTCAACAAAACTAAACAAAAAGCTATTCGCAAAAAAATACAAACAAAAACAAAACAAGATTACTAAAAAGTTCGTTATTAAACTTACACGTAATCCGCTGTTGAAACTCCACTTCGTCCGTCAGGCCAGTGAAGGTAACACAAAATTCTGTCTCCCTCCTTACCGTAGCTGTAGGTTTCTGTGGTAGAAAACAGTAGCGCTGGGAGAGCGATGGCTATACTACACAACCAGATCATAGTAATGAGCACTCTTGCTTTTACCTTTGACATCCTCGATGTTAAAGGCCGAACAATAGCAATACATCTGATGAAAAAATAAAAGAAGCAAATTCAAATGATTAGAATGTTCTAACTCCCTGGAAATAATTCTAACAAAAGTCAACCAACTCGATATGCTCAAGATAATTAAAGTGGTGGACTAAATGCTAATATTCTGGTACTTAAACAAAACTTAAATCAGATTCCTCAGAAGTAATAGCTATAATTAATGTATCCCTAAGAGATGCATGAAAGATTGTTATAGAACTTACGAAACTAAGACATGAAAGATAGCTAAATGTTGTTTTTCCAGACAATTCAAGAAGACAGTTGGGAATGATCTTTTCTTGTATTAAAAACGTGCAGATTCAGTCTGAAGTCAAATACTATGCTATCAGTATTAGTTTCTTTTTATTAGCCAAGAAATTATAAAGATAAAACGGTAAAAGTATATTTTAATGCATTCATAAGTTATTCTGAACCTGTGTAGGAAACTTACAATCTCGATAATCAAGGTCATAATTGTCTGGATAAAAATGAATATCATACGTAACTGCGTTAAGAATTATTGTGCCTATCATGTATTTATTTCTAAATGATTCAATAGTGGAATATTTTTAATACTTGGCAAAAGTCTTATTGTGTTAGAATAATTATAAGCCTTTATTATTTACTCAATCGCCCAAATAAAAATAAAACAAGAATTTAATGTAATTAATTCAACATGTTTACAAAAAAAGGCTGAGATTGCGATATTGATCAGTTCTTGAATGGAATAAACTGACTTCATAAGATGTTTAAAATACTCTCACTACTTCTTTGCACGCTACTATTCAGGAAGGATTTAAAGATTAGTTAGTTTTACTGCTATCAGGAGGGTTGCTCGTAAGGACTGATAATTCTCGAAATAATTCAAGTTCAACGACGTGGGTAAAAAAAAGAAAAAAAAGGTTTTTACAACTTTTATGTTCTTATTCAGCAACTTTTTAAGAGCTCCTGTGACGATTGTAGAAAAACAAGACAGAAGAAGTCTTCCTAGCTTTGCAGTAGGGATAGATATTTCCAATTAGATGACCCATAAACCACCCAACATTATCGAATTAGAATTTACGAGAGACTTCATTCATATACTGTTTCGCTTTTGGACAAATTTTCTGAAGTTAATGGGGCGTTTTTAAAGATCAGTAAAACTATATCTCATTAATAAATGAAACCTCATAAACGTCTCTTATTTTTCTTCACGCAATTTAATAGACGGAGATAATCCTTCGAATAAGATAAAATGTTTTTCTAAATAACAAATTCCTGTATCAGAAATGATGTTATTAGGTAGTTTCATTTTTTCTTCTTTTTTTTCCTGATTTACATTACCTATTGTTTTCGGCTATTTGTTACCTAGTGGTTAACGTGCCGGATTGTTATTCCGATATTCCTAATACTTATTCATATTTTAATGAACATTAATTCATAGAAGAAGCTGTGAATTTAGCTTTATTTACTTTAACATATAGACACATTGATGATTTAGTTACTTCGAATAATCAGACTATTAATAACTAAATTGCTACCGTATATCCTGCTAATATATATATATATATATATATGACACTCAAACATTACTCAGATTTTTGCATAACAATAATCAATATCCTATTGGTATAAATACTTTTCGTAAATGACGAGAATTTTCCGTCCAACTAGTAGTAACATCCCTTCAACTTTGTACAAAAATGTTATAAATTCTTAGTTACTTAGGTATTTCAGAACTGCTAATAAATTGGAATGTTTCCTTTAATATACATATCTTATTTGGGGGACTTAAGTTTTCAATAATATGATGTGTTATTTGACAGGTCTCCTTGTTGGTCTGCGGTAAGTTGATGGACTTACAACGGTAAAAAGGCCCGGCATGGCCAGGTGGTTAGGGCACTCGACTCGCAATCTGCGGGTCGCGGGTTCGAATCCCCGTCCCACCAAACATGCTCGCCCTTTCAGCCGTGGGGGCGTTATAATGTGACGGTCAATCCCACCATTCGTTGGTAAAAGAGTAGCCCAAGAGTTGGCGGTGGGTGGTGATGACTAGCTGCCTTCCCTCTAGTCTTATACTGCTAACTTAGGGACGGCTAGCGCAGATAGCCCTAGTGTAACTTTGCGCGAAATTCAAAACAAACAAACAAACAAACCATTAATGTTGTTGTTCTAAGAAATCTGCAGGAAAAACAACAAAGCAACACGATGGGCTATCTGCGCTGTGCCCACCACGGATATCGACACCCGATTTTTAGCGTTATAAGTCCGCAGACATGTCGCTGAGCCACTTGGGGGCAGCATGAAGTCTGTTTCTAGATAACTTAATTTCTATAAGAAAGCACCTAGTTTTTATCGTTTGCTTTTCTTGCATTTGTTAATGTTAAGTTGTATTCGTTATTTCTGTCCAAAAGGGTAGGAAACTTTTTTTTTATATATGATTTGCAAGCACTTGGCGCATCAATTATAGCTTCTTATATTTCTTTATTATATACATCATTACGAATTCACTTTGTTTAGTATTTACTGACTTATATTAAAGTATAAATCTTCACATGCTATCTGTTATTCTAAACACATCATAACTTTATATTCTAAGTAAATCACTGAAACTTAAAAAAAATGAGGTTTTGTCGCACTCAATAAAGATTAAAAACAACAATAGTAAAGAAACCTTGATTGAAAACTAATGTGTAAAAAATACTAATCTATTATAGAATTCATACAAATTACAAAGGTGTTGGAAATAATATCTTACCTGATGGAATGTCCCTAAATATGTAATTACTAGATTAACGCCTCAATATTCACTATGTGATATCATTAATCAAATTTGCTTATTTGCTGTTTTTAGGATATGTGACAGTGCTGTCATCTGCTGACTATAATATTGTAGTGTTTGTTAATTTTTACAGAGAGTCAGTTTTTATTGCTTTTTTAATTTATAAGATGAATAACCTATATATATATATATATTTGTATACCTTTGAAATGTATAAAATGGGGTAAAAGACTTACTAGAGCTCATTATAGAGGAAATTTTGTTTATTGTTAATAACAAGGAATGACATTAATATCTGCCAGAGTGATTTAGATTCAAGGTTTAGATTAGAGTTGAAACGTGTTGGCAAGAGATGGTTGCATCATAGAAAGGTTAGATCTGAGAATGACAACACTAACGACTGGATGAAACTCTCGAGAGGAAAAGTGTGACAGAAAAGCATGAGAGAAGCGTTGGATTGGCAAGCTAAGCAAGAGTTAAAAACAAAAAACTTAAAAATAAAAGACAGCTCCAGATTCCTTTCTGAAACATAAGTATAAAATAATCGTGTTATTTAACACCATTTCGCTAAATGGTGATGCTTCTGATAGGTAGTTTGTTATAACAAAGTTAATAAGTGTAATGTTCTCTGCATTACTGACTGGTATATGTGTAGAAAGACGATACCAGGTAAACATGTTTCGTATTATTTTTTGTTGTATTTTCTCTTATAAAAATACATTTTTGTCTATAGGTAAGAAAAAAGTATGTTTAGATCTGTCTGACTTGTTATTTGTGAGTCTAATGGTTTCATGAAAACAACTTTTGAATAAAGTGTCACATCACAAAAGTCAAAATATAGCGAATCATGTATTACGTCGTCTTTAAAACATAAGCCTCTGGACTCGGTTGAATTTCTTAATATAATAACATTAATCCTTCAAGAGCTGCCGGATTCTGAGTGGTTTATTTTATTTTTATTACAGAGGAACGAATTTATTCGTTCTCACAAAGAAAATGAAAGGGTTAAACCAGGATTTATATAAACTTTTCAAAAACATCTGTATTCTTAGTGAAGTGCCACTCTCTAGTGGCTCAGCTGTAAGTCTACACTCTGCAGGATTACGTTGCTAAAAGTTGGGTTTCGATACCCGTGGTGGGCAGAACACAGATAGCCTATTGTGTAGCTTTGTGCATACTTATAAGATTTTACGTATTTAAGTACTTTGTAGTACCAAAAGTACGACACATTCTATACAAGTATCTACATACTTTTTTTGAGATGCGTTACAACAGGTGTGATGTTAACTTTGCGGATCCCCACCGAAAATGCGTTATCCCACTAGAAATTAAATATCATTCAAAACGTTTGTATTTTTCTTTTTATCGGTTTACCTTCAGAAGACGTAAATGATATTCATTTATTTGGCCTACAGTCATTGTAAACAAAATTACTGAATTCTGGGTTACACTAGAATCATCAACTAAATTTATTCGAAGTTCTTACACGACTTCAACACATCACGTAGCTAACAAAGTTCTTTGGATGATGTTAATTACACTTGGACACGTAAGGAGTTTTAACTTAGAAAGTTAGAGGGTAATTAAGTTTACTAATTAGATTTTTTGCCATATATTAAACAGAATATTTTGATTTTATGTATTTTCTAGTTTCTGCAAGAGTAAACATACATAGACATTCTATAAGAGCTATAAAAGTTTATATATATATATATATCAAAAGGTGAGAAGGGTGTATTATTATATTTATTTTTTGGAATTTACAGAGTAAATTTCTTCTTTAATTTTCCTAACAGTAGCACTTATTGTCCTATACGTCTTAGGTTTTATTGTGCTATTATAGTATATAATGAGATTTGCCTGTTACTCTTATAATGCACTGACGGCCCAAAATATTGACATTCTAGTCCTACTGTTATTAGTTATAGCGTTTGTAGAAAGATAGAAGTAAAGAAAGAAAGAAATTTTCATTATAATATAATGGAGCTTGGGTAAGACTTATTGCAATTTTCTTCGTGTATGGTCTCGGTGCCCCAAGTTGATCCGTATTCCTTTGTCTCCCAACAAAATTCAGTGCAAGGAATATACTCGTTTTTAAAATTCTAAATCTCTGATGTGAGATTCAACCAACCTAGGATACTTAGTATAGTCCTAAGTACAGATTTTAAGCTAACACAGCAAATTACTCTTTATAATTAAAATATAATGATGAATGACAAATTAACATATAAGTAATAACATTCACTATAGTAACTAGTAACGTGAAATACACGGACACGTAGTTTCTATCGAAAATACCGTTAACACAGAAGATACTCAAATGATGATTCATTGCAATCTAATCATTATAGATTTTAGTTTTCTGAAGTATTGATATGTAACGTATTTTAATGAGTTTATTATTCCGTATTGTCTTTGTTATTATATATGTTACTTTTGAATTATTCTAGTATTGATCTTTACCACCAGCTTACTTTTTATCAGGAATATTTACAATGCATATATCAATATACTACGTGGTTCCTATGAAGGAGGATAAGAATTTATAATAATAAAAGGGTGTGTCTGTGTGTGTGAGACCGCCATAGCTCCAAGAGAAAATAACCTAGAAACCTGAAATTTTGTACACATATTAAGTGGACCCTGAGGATAGAAAAATGAATTACAGATTTATGACTTTAAACATTTAATGGAACGACTCAAAATACAAATGTATTGTATAAGCTCAGCTTGTTATACACGTTTCGTAAATTACATGTTACGTTTCGGCAACCTTCTCGAAGATGACACTAAAGAAGAAAAAGAAGCTTGAAAAAAAAATTAGTGAATAGTTAGAAAGGTTTACTAAAATACTGAAACTTTTGAAAATGTTAAGAAACAATGGATACACAATAGCAGTTAGAGCTTAAACTAAATAAGAAAAATTATTTAAACACTCGAAAGTTCACTAACATTAAATCGTTGAAACAATACAAATCTCACGAAAAAATATGTACGAGGAAGGATATGTCCAAATATAGTAACTAAATTAGATTAAATTAAAAAGTACCCATAGAACTATGGCAGACATAGTGTGGTTGAAATACTATTAATCAATTTTCTTCCTCATAGGAACTGAATAAGTAATGTAGTGTTAAAATATAATAGGCATATTATTAATGTTTTATGACAAGCATAATTAATTATAACTATGCTTCGTCAGCTTAAAAAATGCGTTCAGACCATAAGAAAAGTGTCTGTTGAACTAGGAGCCACATAGCGGTTGCAACTGGCACACTGACATGACACACTCCTAGCTTGGAAGTCTGCAACAGCACCATGGCTCATGATTCTGAAACATCAATGTAGGTCTATTCCAGGTGGTCGAAACGGTGTTCAACCTCATTAAATATCCTGTATGAGCTTTTTTTTACGGATATTGCGCAACGTTTCACAAAAGCCTATCTGCGCTAGCCGTCACTAATTTTGAACTGAGAGATTAGAGGAAAGGCAGTTAGTCAACAGTACCCACACATAGCTCTTGATGTGTGCAAGGACGAGCGGTGTCGTCTATTAAAATGAATTCAGATCTGTTAGGAGTATGATGTGCTACGATGCTGCTACGAGTTAACTACTTGAAAAATACACGCTAATAATATAATGATACCTAATTCATTTTAACCAGTATTGAGATCATAACGTCATAAAGACGTAAATTTGTTTTAAAAGGTATATGCAGAATGGCTATTCATTAATTTTATGTGTATGTAAAGTACATGTGCTTGACTATAGAATTATAGACTTAATAACTTCCGTTATTCCAGGTATATCTACTTTATATGTAAAGCATAACATACTAAAAGTTTTTGTTGTTTTAATTGTCTACTGGCATTTCAGCGGTCTCTAAACTGCTACGTAATTTGTACCTGGAGTTGGACATCACCAATACATCTATATGTGATAATAATAGCAATAACTTCCGATCAAAGTAAGCTATTTACTTAGAGCGAAACTAAAAACTAGCCAGGTTATCTATGCCTAAATAAATATAGTTTTCTTACGTATCTACTTATAAAATTATAATTCATTGTTTCATCAGTTGGGTTCCATAGCTGTTAACTATATTTTCGGCCATAAACTCAATAATATATCATGAGATTCAACCAACCTAGATGACTTAGTGTAGTCCTAAGTACAGATTTTAAGCTAACATTGTAAATTACTCTTTATAATAAAAGTATAATAATGAATGGCAAATTAAAATAAAATAAAAGTAATTACATTCACTATAGTAACTAGTATAATCAATATTATTAACGAAAGTAACAATAAGTAAACAAAATAACCTACCTTACTTAGGGAGCTCACAAACAACATCTCATGTCTTGAACAACAGTCGTTGATGTATACTTCTTTGGAAACCGCGTGTTACCAAAGAAACTTCATAACCGCACGCTTATTAGATATCGTCATAACTACGACAATTAACACTATATGTTTTAGGTATAAGCGTGTCGGGTTGGTAGCATGAACTTTCACACGGCACGAACAAAAACCAATGTTCATGAAGATACAAAACTGACAATTTATAGTATAACAATGCTAAATGTAATACGAAGAAAACAACTAGATAAATTTGATATATGTTTATGTATAGTTAGCTCCAAAGGCAAGAATAATGGTGAATAATGTCAAAATGCTATATTATGTTTAGTTATTTTTTCAAACCAAAATACAAAACAAACATATTTCAAAGTAAAACATGAGGTATTTTAAATTTCTCATCTTAGCAATTTTTTTGATAAATATTTTCTGCTGAGGCAATGTTTTTATTTAGGGCACATTTTTCCCAGTCATGTCTCATATTTGCACACAGTATCTTTAGCTACGTTAATCTATTCCTCCAAACTACTGAGGTTGGGTATATTATATGTCTTGGAGGCAACTTGCATTGCTTTCCCAGTCGAAGATAATTTTCGATTATGTTGGGTACTGTTGCTTAACTTTTGTGCTCATGAATTATAACAAGACACCGCACTTTGCTTACCATGGCTGGGGTACGCCTTATTGCAAGTCTCTTCTTGTATGGTCTTGGTGCCCCAAGTTAATCCATATTCCTTTGTTTTTCAACAACATTCAGTGCAAGGGATATACTTGTTTCTGAAATTCTAAATCTCTGACGTGAAACACATTCTCATGATCTCAATGAATAAATATTTTCCGTTGGAAACGGCTGTTCCACACATTTCTCAAAAGATATCAATTTTCGGAAGCATCACACTAAATATGACGCTCAAACAATGTCAAAATGTAGTACTGATATACACCATTTATTTGCTTGTCACGTGATTTGCAGATTTGCCTGTTAGTAATCGTTTTAATACAACGTATTCAACCTTCTGTATACGTATATAACATTTCTTCGAACTGAAATATAGTGAAAATTCCAATATTATGAAATAAAACTATCTTAATCTTCTTGTTATGATAATACTTGATTAATGATTGTTTAATACTCTCTACACAATGACGCTGAAAACTGACTTAAAAGTAGAAATGTCACAATAGTTGCAACAACCAGTTTTTCAGTATCTATGAATTTATCACTTACATAACTCTTGATATTTCTAATCATTTGTTTTTTATTTAATTTATAGTTAACCGAAGTAATGAACTACAAGAAGGATATTCATGAGGTAATAAGATAAATGGAACAAAAAAGATGTGAGCAAACACTTGAAATCTCACTCACAGTAACAACCCGTTACTTCAAGGAGAATAAATTGTTTGTATGCCTTTTTTATATACTGTATATTGCCGATATACAGTGTGCATTTAAGCATATTCGAAAGAGTATGCATAACATGAAATGTAGAAATGACTTAAAAGGCAAACAATTTCACTTGAGTAGATTTAATTCACTGAATTTTCTAATGAAAACAATTCCACCTTTGATAAAGACATTTAATTTGGCACACTAGCATTCAATGACATTATTTTTGTTTGTCCTAGAAAAGTCCTAGAACAAGGCACTTTTTACTTCCTTTTATAGAATTTTGACTTGTATCACCACCCAGAGTTGGCTGGCTCGATAACTAAAATTTTAAGTATCTTAACTGGAAACTGTCCAACAAAATACGTGGACTGTTTTGTTTTAGGAATTTTTCCGGAAAAGGGGGATAAAAACATCCTGAAATAGGACGCATTTCCACATTTTTATATACTTCTGGATTTTACAATTAAATGCATAAGTATTTAATCAGTTAAAAGAGCCAGTTGTTAACTCTCACAAAGCAGGGTATACAATTCGCATCTAATGAGGTCATTGGGGATTTAATAACAAAATAAAGAAGGAAAAGGAACATTATCTGACATTGTTATTTATATAATGTTTGCTTCACTAACGGGTACCCTCAGCTAGTTTACTTAAAAGAGCTATGGCTAACATCCGTATTTAATGTTACAATATATATTTTTTGTTATGGGAATTACCTACAATCGGGTTTCAATTGTTAGTATGCGAAGCCACATTAGCAGCATACACTCTATGCGAAGCCACATTAGCAGCATACACTCTAATTCCCTCATTAGGTAATGAATCTACGAATAGTTAAAACGTATCAGTTTGACAACTATGGAAAAGCTTTTAATATCCTATGACAACATATCAATGAACTTAACATTTTTACCATGATATTATCAGATTTCATGTATAGCGTGTTGTGACTTTTGTACTTATTATAGAGAAGGCTGAAGGGTAAAGGTGAATATGAGTGACGTCAGTACAAAATTCTTATAACCAAAAATTCCTTGTATTAAGAAAAGGAAAACTGAACGATGGCTAGCCCAGTAAAATCATTGAAAGATAATTCCGTAGTAAGAATTGCCTAAGGCAAGTAATCATAACCGTGTCTTAATTATTTTCATGGATGTGTAATACAAATAGTAGACAATAGGGCAAGTGGCAGTAAGTGAAACCCATACAGTAATAAACATTTATCGGAAGAATACTTCAAAGGAGAATTTGTTAAGTTTAATTTTACAAACACGATCTTTTCTTAACATATTTACCCTTTATATACACGAGAGTTTTAATACTCTAACGTTTGTATTTTCGTTTGTTTGTAGTTATGCACAAAGCTCCACAATGGGCTATCTGTGCTCTGTCCACCACGGGTATCGAAACCCAGTTTCTAGCGTTGTAAGTTCGCAGACATACTGCTGTGCCACTGAGGGGGGGGGCTTTATTTTCGTACAAATAATTTTTAGTCAGTGTGCTTTGAACATGTCTTTCACATTATTAAACTTCAAATTTTTCGAACATAAGAAATCATAATGCCAACATCATTTCACTAGCTATTGTTATTCGTTTAAGCTTTCCTCAAGAAAACAACAGAACAATAAGAATTATTGATAACAAAAAAATCGTATAGATTGGTATTTACGAATCGAGACTTTAAAAAAATGGACGATTTTAAATCTATACTGTATAATGATCAACTTGAGTAATGATGACGTGTTTTCGTTGAGGAGTTTGTTGAGGACAAAGATGTTCATCGCAGAACTTTTTTTCGCCATGTTTGTCATCGCTTTTAACAAACAAAACTAATCTACACCTAGGTAAAATGGAAAAAATACTCAAGTGTACTCATTCTAGACATAACCCAAACTCTTACTCTAATTCTATGTATATATATCGAGTTAAAAAAAGACTATATATATATATATATATTGCGAACATGAATTGCTTATCAAAGTTTGGTGGTAAAAGAATTCGAAAATTCACTGATGGTGATGAAAAGATCTGTTACGAATGGAAAGTACTGATCTCCATCAAATTTTTTTTATCACAATTGAAGGAAAAAGACAAGAGGGAATATTCAATAGTCGCGACTATAGTGAGATCTCAAATCGGTCAAGAGATGGAACTATGAGCTACAAGTTTCTACTTGAAAAAAAAACTCAGAGCCATTCTACAAGTCGCGGCTAATAATATTAGTATTTTTCACTTTATACGCTGAGAAAGTCCTCTAAATTTGATCTAATTTTCAGAAAGAAAGCTGCTAGCCAGCAGCACCGGCTGCCACAAGGACATTGTCCTGCTTTGCACTGAACATCAGGATTGACCGGCACTATTGTAATTCACTAAACTTGAATCTTGCACTCTGCAGCCTGGTATTCTAACCGATAGGCTAAACTTGACTCTTAGTTTAAGATAAAGTTTGCCCGTTATAGCTTCAAAACGTTGTTGATGTTATACTAGATTAAAGATGTTTTTTCTTATTCTCACAAACTCTGGATTAAGAGTATAGTGCCAATGACGGAGACTATAAAGACTGCTGAAACGTCATTCATTAAATGGCGAACTTCTTCGAAACAATAAAAATATATATTGAATTGTATATAAGCAGAGTTTCTTGTTTCTGCTTATTCATGACTTATTATTTACGCTTTATCTTTTATTGTAAGAACTCTTATTGTAGAGCTGGGCATAGCCTAGTTGTTGTGAATTATTGGACCCATTGATCACGCCCTTTTGCTGCAATATTGGGGCACAGGTGGGATATACGAATAACTGTCAAATTTCACTGTTTGATTAGTATGTGTGCTTGTTTATATTTGTAGTTAAGCATAAAGCTGCACTATCGGCAATCTGTGCTCTGCCCACTGCGTGTATTGAAACCCGATTTGTAGTGTTATAAGCTCTCAGAGCCATTACGGGGTATTATTTGATTAGCGTAACTCCAATGTTGGCCGCGTATGCTGTTGAATGGTCCAAAAATTAGGGACGGCTAGTGCAGATAGCCTTCTTGTAGTTTTACACGAATATTACAAACAAACGCTTATTATGAAAGTGCATGTTACAAATCTATCATTTTTTCTTTCGAGTTTTCCATTTAGAAACTACAGGAAAAAGTTAAAATTTTAAAATGTGAAACAGTCTACAACGAGTTGAAAGTTTGTTATAAAAAGTACATATATAATGGGAAGTAATCATATTTTAGTGCCCGTTGTTGCAGAAATGCACTCCGAACTTTGACGTCGTGGATGCGTTATATATGTGACGGTTAAGTTCCTACATTTCGATTACAGTAACCTAGAAAATGGCGGTGGATGTTGTTGACTAGCTGACTTCCATCTAGTATGTCAATTCAAGATTACGGAGATAGGCTTCTTGCAACTTTACCCAAATTCCAAAAAAAAAAACACTTATTATAAAAGTATATATTATTAATCTATTTTTTTTATTCATTCTTGATCTATCATTTACGGAAAACATTTAATATGTTCAAATGTGATACATAGTCTACAGTTAAAAATCTTGTAGGTACATACATAAGGTGAAGTAATCCTATTTTAATCCATTTTTTGGGGTTATGTTAATCAACTTCTTTTTCTCTCACGTGTTTCCTAGTTGTAGTAATTGTTGTTTTGTAATTTTTTATTGCCTCTCCCATTTTTATATGGATATTTTTTTCCAAATTAGTATCACTTTTTAAGAACAAGATAGGCTTACCTGTCTATACTCATAGCTGTAATAGTAAAAACACTTGAACAAACGGTGACGTTAGCGATGAAATTATTTAAAGTGCAGTAAAAGCTACCAAATGGCCAGTGGCTGTTTAACATATACACAAAATTGAAGATGGCATTGAAGGTAGCCATCATTAGGTCTGCCAAGGACAAATTTAGAAGAAAATAATTAGTGACAGTTCGCATCTTTCGGTGAGCCAAAATGATCCACAAGACAATTGTATTTCCACCAGTTGCAACAGTAACCATTAAACCAAAGGCGACAGTCCACAAAATTTGTTGCCACAACGGAAGTATGAAGGGGCGGTGGGTATTTCGAACATTTTCCGAAGTGTCGTTCTTACAGTAACTCACGTTGTATAATGAAAAATATGTGTCATTCAGAGTGTCACAGCGATTATAGGTCAAGTTCAAGTCTAAGGTCAAATCTTCCATAGTGAAAGAGTTTGGTCGATGCCTTTATCCAATTCCTCAAGCTGCAGTCTAAATCCAACCGATGACAATCAGTAAGATATGTGTTTAAACTTTATCCGCCTGTCTGAAAGACCGTTGGCAGAAACCAACTAAACCTTGCAGGGATTTGTGCCTGTGAGAATGAGTACTGACGTCTACAGCCTCTTCTTAGCAAATATGTTCGGTTTTCTGCGCCTCCTAATCCGGCTGTTTGCGCAGGCAAGCTAGAGAGCTAGCTTTTAGGCTGGGTCAAAATGTTGAAAATTATCAAAACACATGTATAATGTTTTATTACCTGAATATGGTTTAAAAAATTAGATAACAAAATGTTACGTTTTTTATCTTAAAGCATTAATAGTTCTTATTAATTATTAAAAAACAGTGATACGTGTTGAGATTAATCAAGCATTAAAAATAAGAGTAAACATTTATCAGTTTTGTTAATTAACCTGAAATTGTAGGTTTTTATTTCATCCGTAATTAGGCTTACTATGTTTTTGCTCTGAAACAAGAACATGATAATTAAAATAAAACTACCTCAAATATATATTTTTTACAAATATTTAAGGACTATTTTATATCATTCTGCTCTGATTTTTTATTTTACATGATTAACAAAAAACGATATTGAAATAACGGTCTTATGCTACAGTTAAAAGTAACGGTAAAATTTATAACTCATTTTGTTATTTATTGCAACTAATAATTCGGATAAACAGTAAATAAAACAATTTAAAGGAAAATTCACGTCCAAGATCCTAAACTATAGACAATATTATGCTTTCCTAAACAACTATTTGCCCAAACGGCTGAGTTTAAGTAGAAGTTTGTATTCGCAAATTCGGAAAATAATGCAATAGCTTATTTGATGAAAGTAAAAGAAACTAGTTTCTATATACAACTGATAAAATAAACTGTGTACTGTGGATATACGTCCATTACTACGAGTGTTATTCTTTTTCAAGTTATAAAAATATCAAATGATAGAAACAATTTTATAACCAATCTTTAGTGCTCATATTTTTCTGTCCCTTATTTAATGTTCTGTAAAAAAAAACTTCTTAAAATAAATAAATCAATACCATCCTTTTCTAATCAAACAAATATGTTATGGATAGAAAATGACCAATGAAAATCAGCTTTGGTAACAATAATGTAACTGATAAACACAAGTAAGTTTTCTTACTTTCAATGTGTGATGTTAGTGAAGTAACTATAAGAATTTTTTCTGGACTTTTCATTTTAATAACCGATAAATCAATAAAAATAGAAGAGTAATATACATATCTGCATTCTAGATTTAATAATTTAAAACCAATGAAAATAAATCATTGAGGATCAAACAATAATGAAAAAATCCACAAATGACTATGTTTAACTGTTTGAAAAGTAGAAAGCAATCCCTAGAAATCATACAGATCTTAAGCAGTTATTTTACTGTTCATTAAAGCTCACATAATTTTTTCCTGAACGTTTAGTGAATGAAATTATGACGGAAAAAATTACTAATAACAACACTAGTTTGGAACATAATAATTATAATTTTAATTAAGTTTATTATTACTATGTATGGCGATATATATGGATTGAAACAGAATATACTGGATATCACTAATGTTGAAATACACAAAATTCAATGAGGCTGTCAGGTTTTTCATAGGGCCGTAATTCCTTACAGTAGGTGTCTGTGACTTGTTGGCGATAAATTTCCACAATAAATGGACAGCACACAAACCACTTGTTTTAAAATAATATATTCAAAACAAGTCAAACGTATGTATAAAAAAATTCTTTACACTATAGATTATCACAGTTGTATTTAAAGCTTTAAATAATTGTCTGGCGAGATCAATTACTTTAGAACACCTTTTGACAAGACAGAATATTCTCCTTTACTCTGTTATTACAATGCAATCAGTGATAGATTCACTTACACTACCCCATGGGTTACCACAGTTGTATTCAGAGCTTTAAATAATCCTCTTTTGAGTCAAAAGTCCACACAGGCTGGTTCAGTTACTTTATAACCCATTTACAAAACGAAATTATGCTTTTCTATTCTATTATTACAATACAATCTGCGATTATAACACTCTAAAAGTCACCACTATACACTCTTTATGACTAAACTTACAAACACAGTCCAGATCTATATCTTTCCTTAACTTTGTCTTACTTACACTTTCATTAACATTCTTACTTGCACTAACTTTGTCGCCTATAAATATATATCTATTGCCCCACTGAGGCCTAGAAATTTCTGCAAACTACGAGACGTTATGATATAACAATACTCACTTAAAGCAACGAGAAAAATTCAGAAGGTTCGAGTAACATTACAACACTTCACAACAACTGAGCTACACAACAAATGAGTCGTAAACAGTTACGTTGACAAACTTGCCATAACTATCACTTCTAAAAATAACTCACTTTAATGCTCGCACAATATAAACTAAATAATACTTTTGTATTAAATGTAAGTAAGACAGTCATGTATATCTAACAACATACTCCCCTTAAAGAAAAAATATTAACAATACTTTTTATATTATATACAAAGACTGTTTTCAATTCATACAAAGTCTACTCATACAGTATGCACCAACATTTGCATTCCCCTTGATGGCTTCAATGCAGAACCTGGAGTTATGGAGGTACAACGCCCATCTCATGCCCCTCGCACTGTAGCGTTTGCATCACTGAATGTATGCAAGTGGCTGATGGTCCATCTGGATGATGAACTCCTTTCCATAGAGATAGTTCTGGAATTTCTGGATGGCAAATATAATTACCAGACACTCTCATTCAATCACACAGTAGTTGTTCTCACTGCTCAACAGTTTTTTTACTTATGTACATTACTGGAACCAGTCCGTCTTCATGTTCTTGTAGGAGTACTGCTCCAATTCCAATGTCAGAAGCATCTGCCTGAACAATAAATGGTTTATTGAAGTCTGGCATTCTAAAGATTTGAAACGATAAACATCTGATATACGAGTTAATGAAGATTTTTAATTTACATGTAACTGCCCCCCAGTGGCAGAGCGATATGTCTGCAGACTTACAACGCTAGAAAAAGATGAAGACCTACTAGACCTAAGACTGCTAGGTGGAGATGAAACATACAAAGACGTTAACATAAGTGAATAACTGACTGGTAAGCAGAACGAAACCTACAAGGGCTACTGTGTCAGTACACAAATGTCTTCACAGATAAGCCAGGCAAGACAGACCTTATGCATCACAAGATTAAGGCTATGACCAGGTATCCTGTCAAGGTGAAGCCCTGCCAAATGCCTATATGATGAGAGACCTGATAAAGCAAGAAGTCTGGGTAATGTTGGAAGCTGGAATCATTGAGCCTTTAAAGTCGGCCTACTATTCACCAGTGATAGTCGTGAAGAAAATGGATGGCTAAACACTTCTGAATAGACTTCCAGAAACTGAACCTCAGGACAAACTTCGACTATGAACCTATGGGCAACCCAGAGGCTATCATGGCGAAATTAGACGGGGCCAAATTCTTTTCCAAGATTGACCTCAGTAAAGGTTAGTCAACTTGGCAGCATCATTCATCCACATGATGAAGAAGATGTTTCACAAAAACACCAACATCGAGCATTATTTGGACGACATTCTGCCACACACAGCCAGATTGGAAAAACATCTGAAGAAACTCAGAGAATTGTTCAGATGAGTGAGGGCAGCAAGTCTGACCATCAAACCACCTAAGTGCTACATAGGCTATTCTATGCTGGACTTTGGACACAAGGTAGGTAATCAAACAGATAGTCATGGAAGAAAAAAAAAAGATAACTATCATACAAGAGCATCAGCTTTGACGACCAAACATCAGGTCAGATCCTTCATGGGGTTAGTGGGATACTACAGGAAGTTTATCCTAAACTACACTGCAGCTGCTGCACCACTGACGGACCTGACCAAGAAAGACCAACCCAGCAAAGTGAAATGGAAACAACCACAGCAGATGACATTTTAGAATTTGAAGAACACGTTAGGAAGTCCGAATCATTAGAGTAATACTACAATAATAACAATAACACAGAAATAACTATAAAATGCTCATATTATATGAGAGTACGGAATAGTGCTAGTCTTCAATATAAATTTCGAAGTCAGGAGCAGTTTGCACACATTAATATGAAGCTTTTCATCAAAGTTGGTAACCACAGTACAGTATTTTCTACTTTTAGTTCAGATTTAAAGTATTGCATGTGGAG
>NW_013665630.1:903824-939685 GCF_000517525.1 Limulus polyphemus
TAATAATGTGACAGTAAATCCCACTATTCGTTGGTAAATAGTAGCCCAAGAGTTGGCGGTGGGTGGTGAGGACTAGCTGCCTTACACTACTAAATTAGGGACGGCTAGCGCAGATAACCCTCGTGTAGTTTTGCGCGAAATTCAAAAAATTGCATATGGATACACTGAACACAGTGCACACTACCACATGAATGACAACTAATCTGAACATTGAAATATATACGAATTAGCAGAAGTAATTTTATTGCTTTTCATGAAGTTACTAAAGGTTGAGTCGACAATATAAATAACACGCTTAGAGCATCTTTTTATGTTTTTATACAAAGTAGAATATAAATATATCATAAAAGTACCTTTCACAATATTTTCAGCCAATACCAGTGAGAAAGAACTGTGCAAGCGTAGGACACTCTAACTAATAACATGCACGTGAACACGTGAGGTTTCGATATACAGAGGCCAATTTGCTTTAAGACTGATATTTTGTTTATTGTTATTTTTTGTGAATGTAAATAAAAATTGTTTGGATGCTACACCCTTAACAGGTTAATGGTTTCGTATGATGAACTCAAGATTTACAAATTAACTTATCTGATGGCGCTTTGGGCTTTACAAAAACAGTGATTAATAGTGGATTGTAATTGTATTAAAACAGTAGATTTATTCTAACTATTTATTCATGAGGAAGTATATTTAAGGATTAAGGATTCGAAAACTAACAAGATAATAATAATAATCACTGTTATGCTGATGAATTTAATAACATTATATTTAAATGAGTTACGGTATTGAGCGAAAGGTTTCTTAGGCAGTGACTTGAGAGACAAAACATAAATCTGAAATGTTATCTTTATACACACACACCTCTGAATTTGAATCGTAATGGAGAAATTACAAGACCTATTGGTTTTCCTATACTTCATCGGCTTTCGGAGTTTAAACTGTAACATTGTATTTAGTTTAAATAAATCAAAAAATAAGATGGAGGGAGATGAATGTTTAATTTATAACGTCGAGTATAAAACAATTGTATTAAAGGCCAAATAATTTACTGCTCTAATGACAATTTACTGATACAATTAATATGTAATAAATATATGACCAGAGAGAGAGAGAAATAAAATGAAACATTTAGAAAATGAAGAATTATTTTAATATATAGCAAACCTATAAAGCAAATGATGAACCTAAACTGATATTCATTTATATTAACCCTCCAGTGGCACAGCGGTATGTTTGTAGCTCTGTGCTTAACTACAAACAAACATTTATATAATTTTGTACGATGTACAGATAATGAAAAGAAAAGGTACATTTAAATATTTATTTGTAATCTTGCCCAATCCAAAAGAAGCGAATAAATCACGAAGTACCAAATAACGTAAGAAACAAGCTGTAAGAAACTTGATAAAATGTAAAGTATTTTTCACGAACTCTTTTCGTGTTTAATGTCAATAAAAAATATAGATATTACAATCGTGAATGATACTGTTATTTACGAAGTTGATCAGGAAGTTTATCATTTTAAGGCGTTGTCTAGGACCATCAAAAGTTCACCATTATTGAAAATTATTCGGTGACCATTTAAAAAACATTGTCCAGGAGGTTAGGGCGCTCGACTCGCAATACGCATGTCGTGAGTTTGAATCCCGACATTGAACATGCTCGCGCTTTCAATCTTGGGTCGATATAATGTGATGGTTAATCCCACTTTACTTAGATAAAAGAGTAGCCCAAGAGTTGGCGATGGGCGGTATTAACTAGCTGTCTTCCCTCTAGTCTATAAACTCTGAATTGGGGACGGCTAGTACAGATAGCCTTCGAGCAGCTTTGCGTGAAATTTAACAACAAACAAACAAACCTACGGAAGTCTCCCATTGTCGAAAAAGATTCTGTACCCAAAAAGTACATCATATTAGAGACCATTGTTTAGTATTATTGGAAGTCTCTTGAAAATGATTCATTATATAAAAAAAGACATTTATTGGGTTTTCTCTCGGGGGTACGTAAATGCATGATAATCATATCTTCACAACAACTTATGAACATTTAATTAAAATTTCTTCGATAAATTTATCCTTTTAGATTTTCAAATTGGCAGTTATTGAAGTTTTATCTTAAAGTGTTTTTGGTCAATTCTAGTGTTCGAACACTTTTTAGATTTTAAGTTTTTTATTAGATGTGGTTTTGATTTGAGATACCAGCCACATTAACACTATGATAATCAGGGCTACCGAATACATCAATGCATTGAAAGTGGCAGCAAGAAACAAAGCTGTGGAACGTTACCAGTTTCTACTTTATCAAATTCTTATCCACTCAATTCTGGATTATGCACTACCGATGATCGGTGTCAATGATAAGATAAAAAAGATTCAGTATATCTGATTTTTTTTTCAAATCAATATATATAGAGCAAGGTGTACATTTTATCTAATTTTAACACAAGATTTCTTAAGCTTAAGCCCAGTAAAAACAAAATGTTAAAACAAGCTCGCAATTGGGAGGAGAATAAAAGAAGTATTTTGTTTTTATTGGAAGACTCTTCAAACTGGTAATCACAAGGTTATCTCGAATCCTTAGTTCATGTCATCATCAGCTCTACTCAGTAAATTGTCAGTTTCACCGTCAAGTTGCCTACTGTTAACAAGCGACAAACTAAATTAAGTAGCTCGTTATGTATTGTCCCCCAGTGGGACAGCGGTAAGTCTTCGTATTTACAACGCTAAAATCAAGGGTTCGATTCCCCTCGGTGGACACAGCAGATAGCTCGATGTGGCTTTGCTATAAGAAAACATACACACACTCGATGTTTGTGTGTTTTTTACGTGTGGTTTCTACTGTTCTAACTGATAACCACCTAATGGTAAATTCTAAGCATCTACTTCTAACAGCAACAACGTAAAAAATTGTTAAACATGATAAACATTTACGATGCTTATACTTTAAACCTACTGAAATTAATTATTCTAAAATTATGTTTTAAGGCACATGTTATTGAAATCCGTAGATACAGCCTGCCTAAAACAAACATCTTTATTTTTGCAAGCATAAAACGTTTACTTAGTACAACAAGTCTGCCTCAGTTGGTTTCACTGGGAGAGTAAGCTGCAAAATTTGAAACAGGGAGCTTTGCTGAAACATTCGGTGGACTATGGTATCGAGAAATGATTTCATTTAATTAAAACGTAATGCTTAATACTTTATAATGTAAAAAAAATTGCTACAAGCAATCTTATGAGTAGTTCAATTAACCAATTTTTAACTATGTCAGTTTTTAAGAAGTTTTCAAGATTGCACAATTTAAGTAGAACGAAGACTCAATATATGCATGATTAAAAGCATTGAGCACTTTTAGGACAAAGTTCAGTATAAGAATGAATGACATTTACAATGATAAGTATGTTTTAAATAAATCAATGTCAGCTATATTATACAATGGAGATCTAATCCTTTTTGCATTAATCAAAGTGAGAACTGGATCAGTATAGAAGTTTAAGATTTGGAGCTATATAGACCTTTTGATACATGCTAAAGCGATGAAGCTTCAGTTCTTATTACAAGTTGTTCAAACTTGGAACTGATTTTCGTAGCCTTTTGGTTTTTTCATGAAAGAAAATATTGCTTCTAAACCAAGATAGTTGGTCATGAAAACAATGCTTTTGCGATAACGAAACTAAAATTATTGTACAAAAAACTTTTAAATAACACGAATGGCCATTGGAATTATTTTGCCATTTTTACTACAACTAGTAGTTATAAATGTTGTCAATAACTGTTACGACTACCTTCAACTTTTTGTATTTCATAATATCTATTATTAATGACACAAAAGTATCTGAGCGTCCTTTTCAAAATACTTTTTTTCAAATCCTCCTAAATTATACCAGATCCTATCCATGATTTGAAAATTACCATCTCAGAGGTAATGTTGTTCTGAAAAAATAAAGGTTCAAAAACTGGTGAAAATCTTGTTAACAAATAACTCAGTTTTTCCAATTTTGACTTGGCATGGCCTGGTGGTTAGGCCGCTTGACTCGCAATTTGCAGGTTGTGTGTGTTCGAATCTATCTCGTCACCGAACATGCTCCCACTTTCAGCCTAGTTGCGTTAAAATGTGACGGTCATTCTCACTAGTAGATTAGACTAGCCCAACAGTTGGCGGTGGATGTTTTTGACTAGGTACTTTCCCTCTAGTCTATCACTTCTAAATTAGGGATGGCTAGCACAGACGGCCTTCGAATACCTTTGCGCAAAATTCAACAAAAAAAACAAACTTTAAACTTTTGAATATTCTTATTTATGTATTATAATTATATATTCAGTTTTTGTGAGGCATCTTATCAAACAACTTCTAGGTAGCAATACAGATTAGTTTCACCATTTTAAGCTTTTATCTTACACTTGCGTTGGCGTTAGAGAGAAAGTAATTTCTAGCTTTTTATAACAATCAACTCTTTCTTGGTTGACTTATGCATTAAACCAAATCCAACGAGAAAAATGCAACTTATTTTACAAGCCATAGACAGAAATGTCTACCATTAAAAATTAAACAGAACTCTAACAAAGTCAGTTGCATCTTCGAGATAGAAAATTTGAAGCCAGTCAATTAAGAATCAATAATCTCTTCCAAATCACTAAAGATTAGCGACACATTCTGATCGTGAAATAAATTAATACAATGAAATGGTGTTTTTAGTTTACTTTGTTTGTAAACGTTCACCGTATATTTCAAAAACTGCTGCTGAGAATTAATATAAAGTTTTTTTGAGGGCAGTTTTTGTTAATTCTTAAATCTGAAAGAAATGTGAAGATGCGTTGAAAGCACAAAATAATCCATAAAACAATATAATTATACATTTAACAAATTTGCCTGCAAATGTTGACTTTTTTGACCTCCTTTACTCTATTGTTATTAAATGGCCTGGAGTAGGAATATTTTAAAGTATTCAACCGAAAAGTTAAGAATATCAATTCTGTTTAAAATTAGGCTCATCTTATAAAGGTCAGGAACTCCAGTGTGATCAGGAAGAAAGGCATGCACCCACCGAAGCAACTCATTGCTATAATTTAATTAGTTGATTGTTCTTCACTAACCAAACCAAGCTCATGTTCACTAAAGACCATGTTTGTATTGCGATTAATATTTACAATGTTTTGACGCAATTCGAAAAATGTTTTATTAAACAAAAAAACGTTAATTAAATTCAATGTTCTTCCTGGCCTTGGGTCAAAACTCACAATGATTATTAAAACAAACGGGATTAATTCATCTGGTTTCAAGTCTTCGTCAATTGCAAAAATAAATAGAGCACTTAGATGGTATTAATTTGGCAAGTACACAACACTGAAATTAACAAAATAGTATCATTTGTTGAGCAGCACAGAATTGTTGGTTTACACAACAGTGTACGGTAATAATTAACAATCAGCGTCAACGTCAGCGTAAAGATGAGCAAGAAAATCATTTGGAAGAGATATGGACTACTTTTATGGTATTTGAATCAATTATTAAGGATTGACATAAATTAAACTGCTATGATCATTATTACGAAAACTAAGTTTTCCAATTAATGGAAAGAGAAGCAAGTACCATGTGCATTAGTGACAAAAAAGGGTTAGGTTGAAACGTTAGATACGTGTTTCTCTAATTATTTTCAGCTTTTGGCTTGATTGCTGTTAAGCCCAAAGCTACACAATGGACTAGTTATACTATGCTCCCCACGGGTATCGAAGCTCGAATTTTAGGATTGTAGTTCAGTAGACTTACCACTGAAACATTGGGGAGAAGGAGCATTTTCAGATTTTCAAAAATCCGGCTTATTTTAACAAACGATGCCAAACAAGTAAATTCTAATATTCAGTAACGTCCTTTTACATATTTTTTGTTGTCTTTCAAAATTTGTAGTGCCCACAGAAGGGATTTACACATTTTGATAAAAAGTTGAGAAGAACGACCTTTACATTCCAGATATATAAATGATTTTTAAAAATGTTAATCAACGTTTCGCCTTTGCAGCTTCATCAGGGTGTATATTAACCCTAATCAAGTAGCAAAGGCGAAATGTTGGTTAAAATAAAATTTATGTATATATCCTTGTACATACGTTTATTAATTAACACATCGACACATTCGTTATACCAAAATATTCTGTTATTTCTCATAGTTTCTCACATCCACCCACTTACCCTACACTTAAGAGCTTACATATTCAAACACAAACACTCTCAGATTTGAAGTAATTCCTCTAATGATATATCACATAATCACACACTCAGACATACTAAGAAGCAAATTATATATATAATCAAACACACATACAAAAGCAGAAGCAAGATCGCTAAAAAAAGATATTACATATCACCAACAAACTTTCTAATTAGATCCTAAATATTCACAAACAATTCAGAATGGCAACATCTTCTCCAACTAATTATAAATAAATTAACCAACACTTGTCAAAACAAATTACTTTATTAGCCGCGGCTCTGAATTTTTCCAAATACAAACTTTTAGCTTATAGCTCCATCTCTTGACCGATCTGAGATCTAATTACAGCCACGACTACTGAGGATTCCCTCTTGTTTTTACTCTAACAAATAAATTAATATACGCGCGCACAAACTGTCATAAAGTTCTCTAATTTGATACTACATAGATACTAGAATAATGCTCTTGATAAGATTTTACATGCTAACACAACATGCACTAGAATTAAAGTCAATAATTAGATCTGACAAATGTTATTTACATTACGTATAAGTTATTGAAAACGAGATGGTGTTTCTAGAGACGTTGTCCAATTTTTCTCAACAATGCAGGAAGCTTACGACATTCTACTCTATATAAGTAAACTATTTTCTGTTATAGTCGTAACAGTTTTCAACATTATTTAATTTTGTATTTGTTGAAAGCAAAGTAAACTCGCTAATAGATTTTTGTCGGTTCCAAGTAACACATAAAATAACTAATCTTTTTCTTTTCTGAACATCGCACTATAGTTTTAAAAAGTTAGACTGCTTTATAACATAGCATTGTAGATAGCATTCCAGACTACCAGGGTCCAGCCCATCTCGCGAGTTGTTTTGGTACTGAATGAAAGGCCTCCTGAGCAGTGACAAAGATAAATATAAAATGTTCTTTTTACACACCTCTGGTTTGAAGACTGTAGTGGAGTAATAAAAAAGGAATATGAAAAATAAATGCTCTGACTATGCTGTTTATCATGATTTTTAGCGCAAACGTGTGGCTTCTTGATTCAATTACTTCGTCGAATTTCGGCACTTAATATTGCAACATTAAATTTTCGTGATGCATATAAAATAGAATTTTTACATAGATTTTTTAGCTATTAATAACATTTAGCTTATCTGACAAGTTCTGGTATTAAATTAAAGGACTAATGGGCAATGAGTGTGACAGACAAAAAACAAAACAAAACAGATCCGAAATGCCATTTTGAAACAACTCTAGCATGAAATCGATAATCGACTAATTAAGAAAAAGGCGAAGAAAAAACACCTGCAGTCTACTGTGATTTTTATCCTGAATAAAAGACCAATAAATGAGCTTATTTCGATTTGAAATTAGAACATTCGTTACAATTCCTGATTTCCTAAGGTAAATTATTTTGTTCTACCAGTATGCGATGAGGTAAAGGATTGATCATAAAACTAGGCACTTTTGCCAAATCAGGATATTATAACCATTAAACCATCGAAAACGTCTTATCCCAATGGTGCTAACCCTAATAATCAGCATTTATCAATTTTTCTTATTAGTTAACTCTTATTTACTAAGTTTTCCTAAGTTTTCAACTAATTTAACTATCTCTAAAACTATTTTGGTTACTAATTCGTTGATGTCTTAAGTTGTTTGTTCCTGAGAGGGACTGTTAACGGGATTCAAACACAGAGCTGAACATAAGGCGAGAGTGATATCCAAAGGACTAGGCCGTTGTCTGCTAACAATAACTTTAAATGCTGACTTTTTGCATTTTCATTAGAGGTAAATAGGTTCTGTTACATTAGTTCTAGGTTTACTTAAAATGTTCTTAGGTAAGTGAATATTAAATGCTCTTTTTAAATTCCATTTTCGTCATGAAATGAGGCATTGGGCCTATCATTATAGTATTTTTTCACTATATTTGGTGGTTTTATTTGCTAAACTGTAGGTGTTGTCATGTTTGAATTTGATGTTCTTGTGTTCTCACTTTAACTGATCTCATTGCTTTACTAATGTACAGACACACACACACACAGAATGCATTATATTACTCTTTCCTTTCTTATGAATCTTATGTGCACTTGATAGGATTTTATAGTGTTTTACATGTCCTGATCTTATGTCGTCTGACATTGAATGTACTTTGAAAGACCTTTCAGATAGGGATAGATAGCTGTGTGGTTATGGGCTGTTTTTCCTCAGTCATTTTAATGTTTCATTCTTGTTCAATCTTCAAAGTACCACTTCCCAAGAATAACCTTCTTTTCATTAGTGTTTTCCTCTGCATTAGAAACTTTACATATTCTTGAAACTACAAAATATACGACTTCAATTTTTTATGCTATCAGAGTAGTTTAATATGCATAGTATTAAAAACTTACCATTAGCAGTTGACTTTCCAGTCCTTTGAAAAAGTAGTTATTTTATTTTCATGAACATAAATGTTGGAAAAAGTCTATTATATTATTAGTTTTCCATAGTTAATTAGATAAGCAGAACATTGATTATTTAGATGGATTAAAAAGTCATGGGCTGCGTCTATATGGTGTGTTCAATTCCCGAATGTGTCATTAATGTACTTGAGCCACGTTTTCGATTCGAGTGGAGTTATCGTTACGGACAATAAGACACCATTTGGTCTTGAAGTCTGTCTTTGTAGAAACAAAACATTATATACTTCCTTTGTTTTTCAGGAAATCATCTATTCCCCGTTTAAACTCTTGAAAGGTGTCGGCCTTTATAACTACTGACGATACCTCTTCCATAAGCTAATCATCCTGTTAAAAAATAAAACTAACTTGAGCCTCGCCCATATTTTCCAGATCTTAAACGTGTGTCCTTTCGTGTTATTATCTTCAGAATACAACCGAAATAACTCATACTACTATACTATCAGTCACGGATAATCTTGTAAACATTAATAAATTACCTCTCACCTTCCTTTTCTCAAGAGAAAGTAAGCTAAGAGATCTTAACCTATCCCTATAAGATAACCTTTTTACCCCGGGAATCATTCTAGTAGCATTCGTCTGAAGCCTTTCCAAAAATAAATATTATTTTTTTTTATAATATTTGTTTGTTTGAAGTTAAGCACAAAGCTACACAATGGGCTATCTGTGCTCTGCTCAGCACGAGTATCAAAACCCGGTTTCTAGCGTTGTAAGTCCGCAGACATACCGTTGTGCCACTGGGGGACATATAAGAGCAGAAATTAATATGTACGTTGAGCTCATCTCTAGCACATAGTTCAAACTTACCCTGAAAACTATCTCACAGATTCAAACAGCTCACTTGATACTTTAATAATACCCTTTATAGTCGCGATCTGTCTGCGGAATTACAACGCTAGAATCCGGGTTTCGGTACCCGTGGTGGGCAGAGCACAGACAGCCCATTGTGTAGCTTTGTGCTTAATTACAAACAAACAAACCCTTTATAATCTTTCATTTAAGTCTTGACCACTGCTACATTTTTTTACCCAGTACATAGCCCAAGGGAATATTTCTGAAAGGACTACATGTCTATCTCTGTTCCTCAACCTTTTCATTTACAAGTTCCAGCATCATTCAGTCCTAGGTGCACTACATAAAGAGAATTTTCCTTGGAACCAGCAACTAAACTGTTAATTCGTTTTATAATGCCTTGTACTTTAGCACCTGAGAAGTCGATTTTAGTTCTAGTCTTTCTATGCCTCTCACTACAAGCAACTTTATCCGAATACTAATTGAGAGACTGTCCCCTAACTATTTACACCTTTTGACCATCTCCATTAGAAACTGGTACGTGAATTTTCACTGAACTTGTCTTTTCCATGTAAATATTATCTTCAAATGTTGTGTAAACAAGTTGCTAAGTAATGATGATAGGGGTGATTTCATTCACATATCCTTTTTTACTTTGGTACAATATATGTCCATTCTGGAAGTATGTTGTAGCTGTTTAGATGGTGTTGGGTTAAGCGAGCGTGGAAGTTAAAAGTTCTGTGCTATTTGTGGCTGTATTACTATTATTTGTATTGCATTAACAAAATGGCTAGAAGTCTGTTCATATGAAGATGTTATACATGTCAGAAAAGATATTGTGTTGCCAAGGTGTTTGCTAAAGGGATGCCAGGGTGAGTCTCTGCAGTTTACATCCAACCAAATAAGGTAACCTTCTTCAGTCCATCTATGGGGGGTTATATGTGTGAGAGGTCCGTGATGTGAAGTAATTTTAGTGCTGGTTCTAATTCATTAAATGCTTAAATAACAAGGCAATTAAGGCTAAATAACTAACATTTATCATATTATTTTGTTGATTAAAACTATGCTATTTTACGTCATTTTTCATCATAGTATTCAAGTTTCACAGAGATGCGTAGTTATACACTAGCAGAGTATTTTATCGCAGCATCTAAAACTCAATTACCGAGAAAGGGCATTTTACTCTTTAGATTCCACAAAAACTTCCTCCATTTGATACGAATGAACTACTTTAATGGCTTCCTTTAAAAGAGTTAGAATTACTTTGGAAACCATACGGTACTTAACATTTTTGGTTGTTACTAATATGATATTAATGTTTCATAATAAGCACTTATCTGTACATATAAAATTTCATTGCACGGATTTTAATTAAATTTCCAGAAACACGTAGTTTCATCAGCATTAGAATAAGATAATAATTTTGTGTACAGTTAAATTTCAACGAACTTTTGCAGTCAAAACCAAAGCAAACTTGTAAGCCCAACATTGGAATGACGAATTTTTCTTGCCTAAAACCTTCTAGTTACACTAGAGTAATAATGTTTGCAATGTTAGTCTGGCAAGTAAGTATACAGGAGCAAAAATAAATACTTTACACGGTTTGAAATTTCGGACAAAGTTCGTAATTTAATTTTTCGTGCAAAAGAAAAAAGGTTTTAAAAACATTTTCAATGATTGGAACTAAGCATTATGTAAGCACTCTTTTAACTTTTTATGCACTTTTTAAACACTTGTTCCACATTTAATGGCCACGTTTATGTTAGTTTTAGTTATTTTATCTATTTTCAAATGATCATTAGGAAAAGAAAACCGTAAATAGTACTTTCTCCAAGTAAGGCCTTGTTATAATAATTTTTACTTAGTTTCTATGCACTAAAGTAAAAGAAAAACAAAAACAACGTATTACTGTATTAGAAATAAACTCAAGCAAAACCTGCATTGAAATATTTGGAAGGGCTGCCTCTCAATGTAGTTCATTTTTAAAACGTTACCAGACCGAGAGAGTCAGTGAACTGAAACTTGGCTACAATAAATATAGGACTTATATCAAATAAGGTGTTTTTGACACATTATACGTTTCTGAAAGTACAATATATACATTCAAAGTGACACTAGGGGATCATAAAATAAAACATTGTTTAATCCGATCAAAACATTTTATATTTTTTGTAGGGAAGGTGTTGACATCTTCCATTTACTTTTTCCTGTTTGGTCTTAGTGATATAAATAAATATAGGCTTTAAAAGGAATTAGACATGTCAGTAGCCGTAATGGTTTAATCACGTAGCAAGGAACACGAGTGTAATTAAGTGACGTAAATTCTTAGTTTTACAGAACCATGATCTAATAGCATGCGTCTTCTTTACCCAGTTAATTTGTTTTTCGTTCTTTGTTTAAACTATTCTTTTGCAAGAAACTATATACCTTAAAGAAACGATAAAAGTGAACAAAGCAAAAGAAGTTGACTTTTAAATAATTATGTTGTACGTCCATCTGATTAACTAAGTTTTAAGTTAGTGAACAGGAAGTTAAAAAATTACTATTCTTTATGCTAAATGATATGGTACAATTTATTACGTAATATGTGGGTTAATATTATTAACCCTAAGATGATCAGAGTTTATAGGTGTTAGATAAAAGTCAGTGATATCTGTTTCAAATCTTATAAAGATTTATAAAATAAAACGTTTAAGTAAGACGTTCAAAGGAATATTTTTAAACCCAACAAACAATCTCGATTATCACAGGATCTAGTGAGTGTTAGTTTGTGCTTAAGCGCAAAGCTACACAATGAGCTATCTGAGCTTTGCCCATCACGGGTATCGAAACCCGGTTTTTAGAATATAACCCATCAAGCTCACCGTGAACCACTGGTGAGAATACTTAGTGTGGTACTTTTTCTTATTTGTAATTAAACACAAAGCTACACAATGGGCTAGCTGTGCTCTGCCCACCACGGGTATCGAAACCCGGTTTCTAGCGTTGTAAGTCCGCAGACATACCGCTGTGCCAATGGGGGGGAGGCAGTGTGGTACTTATAGTAAGGTTGGGGCGATCAGGTATCAATTGTTGATCTGGTTAGTAGCCTATACGATCATTTAAATCCAATTACTAATTTATCAGGAAGACCCAGGTCCGAATACCGGCCACTATCACCATAGAAATAGCCGTTTTCAGGACATCCCTGAAGATGGCAGAAGATTAACAGCCGAAACGAAGGATAATAACTAGGTAGTAATTAGTGTCTATTATAAATAAATAAATCAGCAGCTAATTAATAATTAATAAGTGATCGTATAGACTATTAATCATGACAATGATCTACTAAGTGCTTAATTTCTAGAACATTATAAGGGTTAAATTCCTGTTATTAGAAGGGGGGGGCTATTGCTTGGGATTGGAATGAAATATATCAATATCAAATATCAATTCGCATTGCAATCAAGACATGTAGGCTTAAAATTAAATAGAGTGTTTCTGCCTTTAGATTTAAAGAAAAAATCAAAATCTGGGATCGTCAGAAATTGACCACTGAATATACTACACTCTGCATAACTACGAAAAGGCTTTAATGAAGCCCCGTGAAGTAACAAAATTTGCTTTTGGAGGTAGAGAGTTTGAAAAACAAAATTGAGGAGAGTGCCAAACTCTCATAATTTCTCACATATCTTTCTTTGTAATTGAGAGTTGCCGCTAATAACTGAGTGAAAGTTACAGAACGCTTTGTGTATCTAGTTTTGAGTGAATAAATTATGTAACTAAGAATTACTTACTTTCTCTTTAAAACCAGAGAATTTTCAAACAAACAAATCTAGAGGCAAACTTTGACATACATTGGAAAGTGTATATTTGTCTTTCAAGTTTTCCTTTGAAGAAAGAATACCTAAATAAGTGTATCGCTACACTTGGGGCGCTTTTATCAAGAGGCGTGACATCAAATTAATCCAAATTCCCCGCAGAGATTCTGTTTTATTTCCAAGCTGACAAGTTTTCTATAGATCAAGGACACTTTTGTTTGTCGCTTTACCAGAAGTTGGATCAGCTTATCCATTGGAAAAACTGATGATTTTTTTCTTGAGATAATTTCTTTTTTATCTACTACTATGTTCTATTCGGAAACAAAAGTATTAAAGTTGAAAGTCATAAGTCGAAAAGAGGCCGTCTGTAATAGTGACTGATAACAAAAAACAGTTATATCTTTTGACCAACTTAATATAGTCTGAAGTGAAAATATTTTAGTTTTTGTTCTATTACATGATATTAGAAACTATCTGAATGGTTTTAAATAACATTTTGACAACGTGTATCTTTCATATAATTTCAGGTTTCTGTATTCAGAATACAATATCTGTCTTTATGTTTGTTTGTTTTGAATTTCGCGCAAAGCTACATGAGGGCTATCTGCTAGCCATGATAGACTAGAGGGAAAGCAGCTAGTAAACATTACTCACTGCCAATGAATTGTGGGATTGATCGTAACATTATAACGCCAAAAGGGCGAACATGTTCGGTGACAGGGATTCCAATCCGCTGCCCTGAGATTGCGAGACGAGCGTCCCTAATCACCAAACCATGCCAGGCATATTGAATAATAACGTTCAAAACAATAAAAGTAGAGATTAAGACACACGGTAGTGTGTCCAATAGTCAAAACAACCTGCTGCAGAACACACTATGTGTTATTAACAGGAGTGATAGTTTAGCGATTTTCTTCCTTCTGTATCTCGGACTGTGGTAATCCGAACAATCACATATTTTCAGTGGATGTGCTCTACTGGACTCTTACTTCACATACCAAATTCAAGGCAATCCATTAAGAAATACCTGCGAAATAATATCTCCGATTTTGATTGAGTTTCTTCCTTTTCTTTTTTCTTCGCACCAAAAGTACGGAAACTTTATTTGATAGTAAAACGTACTTAACATTTGTGGATTTTTTTTGCAAATTTGGTGTACTGTTATATCTTTACAACCTACAATTAGAAATGTAATTTAGTGTAAATATAAACCACTTGTCCAAAGTTATTCAACAGAAACCGCTCAAATTGGACGAAATTTTTGCACACGTGTATGCAAAAGTCACGTGAGCTATCGGTCTAACATTTTTACTACAGCTTCACCAAAGAGTAAAAGTGGGATCGTTTTATGTGCAGATACATAAGTATTGGTTAGGCCAAGCAAACTAGATTAGCAGTTTCTAGCTCAAGTTTTCAAACGAATTATACAGGTGGACGGTAATTATTGATTATTCATTGCCAACTTTTCAGCACAAATTTACTAAATTTTATGAAATTATCCTAATTAAAGAGCGTTTAGCGTCACTTGATATTAACTTAAACAATTAGCATAAATAATGATGCTCGATAGGGTTGTACCGATTGCATGGGGGGTAGTGATGACAAGAAACTGTTAATATAAATTCCATGGCGCTACTGTAACGGAAGCTATTAACACCGTTTTAGAGAGGAAAAGCTACCACCATATATTTTAAAGAATCTGGTTGGTTCTTTAAAGTAAAAGTCTGTTCCAAATAATAGGGTTGCGATTCATTAGTTAGCCAGGCCGCGTATTTTATTTTAACCACCATAATGCCCCAAGTTAAACAAAAAACGCGGCCTAGCTAACTAATGAACGAATATTTTCTGTAAAATTCTTATCAATGCTGTAATTGTAGCTACCAGTTTAGCTGCCAACTTTGATTTCATTCCTTTAAGTTGCGCGCTGAATCCTTTTTTGTCCGCACGTTTTTTTCACAACTAAGGTGTTTTTGATTAGATTAATATAATGAAAATTTATGCAAAAATGCAGTTAGCAAATGTATGCCTCATCATTATTGGTAACTTCATTATTATTGCACGTAATAACTGATCATATTAACAATTTATATCAGCGTTAACAAAATCCTCTAATGATACACCTAAGTATATTTTATGACGTGGTAAACAAAGGATATAGCGATAGGACGAGAGATACCAGTAAGTGGGAATTTTGAAATACCTCTAACAAATAATTGTATAAACACAGGAAGCGGCAGTGGTAATTATGTAGTTTGATAACAAATCTTCATACAATGTGCATAGAAAAGGGACTTGAGTTGTATATAAACTTTTTGTTCATTTGAAATGTGTTCGTGTCGACATACTTATTTGTAATACAACAGTAAAAAAAACAAAAAAAAACTTTTCTATATTGTCTAAATCAAAAATAACACACCAGGTGTTTCACGTAAATGAGCTTTTATATAATATATTTATTAAATTAATCTGGGAGATTATCGGTTGGATGCATCATTTGAATACATGTACATTTTCTGTTGCCGTGAGTTTTATAGGGGGTGAGAACAATATAACAAACGAAATTCGTATTGTGTCACTACACTCTCTGTTAGGTACGTCACTTACACATGTGTACATTCTATCAAAAACATAGGAATATTACGATTACTTTTTCATTTATAATCCTTTTAAGAAAAACAAAATCTATAAATCAGTTTCGTTCTAGACACCTATCGACAAGGATAATAACCGCATTGGGTAGGGCGTGGCATAGTGGTTAGAGTGATGGACTGTAAATCCCATGGTTCGTGTCCCATTGCTGCAAAACCATGCTTCGGACTTTGGGGTCGTGGGTACTCTTTAAGAGTGACGGTCATTTGTATTTATGGCAAAACTACTAAGTTTATCTGCCGCGGTCTTTAATTCTCAACTTCTGACCACAGGGAAGACAGCAGCACTTTAAACCCAACATTCACGCTAAAGGATTGACTGTCACTCTTATTATGTACCCATACCTTAAAGTATGGAGAATATTTTGTGGTATCGAACGGATTCCAACCCGGCTCGCGATCTCCGAAATCCGAAGCTTTACCACAGGACCACCCCGCACTCGAGTGACGGTCAAATGTCACCATTCGGTCAGATAAGAGTAGCCCAAGAGCTGGTAGTGAGTGCATTTGTCCATTTGCCTTCCCTCTGGTCTACCAGTTCGAAATTAGAGACTGCTAGCTTGCAATAATCCTTGTGCAGCTTTACACGAATATCTAAAATAAACGAACAAACTAATTATAATATTTTTTATCCCCTCAAAAACTAACTTTTACTCGAAGATATCATATATAACAAAATCAAAAAACAACATTAAAGTTCATTCTTGCACGTGATTTGCATCTCATCTTTTTATTCGTTGTAACTACGCTAACGAGCGCGAATAATTTGCTCAAGGGAATAATGGTCGCTTATAGTTAATTAATGTACTGGTGTGGTGTTTATAATTTCACCATCTCCTATAGAAAAGTGTGTTTTTTTTTCTTAGTCCTTGATAATCACGTTATTCTAGTTCATGTAATTAAAATATTGTTTATTAAAAACTACCTGATTTCACAGAACAAATTATACAGAAGAAGTGTTGAGAGAGGTTACTGTAAGAAATATTACAAGTAGATTGCAAAACTTATAATTACGCCAGATGTACGTCAGCACTTGTGAGATAATATAGGTATCGTGACAATTAAGGCTGGTTTCTCCCTAAACTAGATGGTGACAATATCTATTCCTGGCCACTCAGCATTTTTGTATACTATAATGTGTTGTATTCTATACATTTACAACGGGACATTCGTGACCAAATAAACAACACTATTATTATCGTTGTTATTTTTAACTTTTTGCCAGGTTTGTTTGTTTGTAGTTAAGGGCAAAATTACGCACTGAGCTATCTGTGCTGTGCCCACCACGGGTATCGAAAACCCGTTTTTTTTCGTTATAAGTCTTCAGATTTATTATTGTGCCGCCGGGAGGCCTTTTTGCCAGGAATGAAGCGCCTTAGTGCAAGAAGTACAACTTATTGTGAAATTATCATGTGTTATTATCGATAATTTCAAAGTGTCACTATAGTGAAAAAGGTAGCATTGTGAATGTAACAGTGAAATGTTAAAGGAATAACAATGTTATGGATTACTGAAAGCATGTTGAACCATGAAATTAAAATAACTAAAACCAAGACATGGTGTTACATCAAAATGTTTATTGCAGGTAAAACAAACTTACTACTACTACTTACTCATTCATATCAGAAACTGTGCTAAGGTAAACTACAGCAGGTGAAAAATGTATAGTTTATTTTCGTAATTATTCGTTGATATCCACCTTTTGAAAGGTACGACAAAGTTATTCAAAAATCTTGCTAAAGAACGGATTAATTTAAAATTTTTGCGTGTTATATGAGAAAAGTAATATATATTATAATAATAATCTGGGTTACGAAGCTGCAAATGAAATAATATCTGTACTGTTTATACGGTGCTGAGACATACCGAGTGTCTTAACAAACCTAGAAATTAGCGCGCTCAGATTGTGAATCCTAGGGTTTACAGCTCCTTACCTCAAAAGTGGGTTCCTCACTTTGGGTCCTGGGTAACTGTGAAATTTTACTATTCGGTAAGGTAAGAGTAGCCTAGGACTTGGTGGTTGTTGCTGTTGACTAGCTATCTTCCCTCTAGTATATCAGTTTAAAATTATGGTTTGTTTTGAATTTCGCGTAAAGCTACACGAGGGCTATAGGCGCTAGCCGTCCCTAATTTGGCTGTGAAAGACTAGAGGGAAGGCAGCTACTCATAACCACCCACCGCCAACTCTTGGGTTACTCTTTTACCAACGAATAGCGGAATTGACTGTCATTTCATAATGCCCGAAAGAATGTGCATGTTTGATGGGACGGGGATTCGAACCCGGAGCTACTAAAATTAAGGACAGTTTGTGCAGTTAGTCATTTGTGTAGCTTTTCCAGAAAATTCTGAAACAAATGAATAAGCAATTATACGTTCAAAAATACTACATAAGTAACGACCACGTTCATAGCTTTGGCAGTAAAAAAGGAAACAGTTGGTAGTGAAAGAAATTACGTTATATATATTTTAATATTCCTTTATACTGGGTAAGGGGTGTATTTCTAAGTATGTTCTAACACGAGGTCAAATATAATTTTGGTATCAAAACATTAATTTGTTTGTTTTAAGTTAAGCACAAAGCTACACAATGGGCTAACTGTGCTCTGCCCATCACGGGTATCGAAACCCAGTTTCTAGTGTTGTAGGTCCGCAGACATACTGCTGTGCCACTGGGGGGGGGATCCTTTTAAGGTTCTTACCAAAATGGCAAATAATTTTCTTAATAATCAGAATCAAAGATATAATAACTTTAATCGTTTCAACTCTGGTAAAGTTGTAGTCTATTTTCCTATTCCCAATTAATAAATTTTAATTTGAGAACAAATTAAATAAAGGAATTTATTTCTCAATTACTATTCCGTCTTTATTTGTTTGTAATTTCTTAATAACTTTTATTTTTCAAGATACAGAATGCTTATAGATGGGAGGTTTAGAAGTACTGACTGAAAATTTTTATCTCACCGAGTGAAATACATTAAAAACATCCATTACTGTCATATTATGAGTTATTTTAAGACTTTGATGTAGCGTAATGAAACTAAAGGTTTAAAATATTCTAGTACTATGGGAAAACATGTTCTATTAAGAAACATTATAAGTGTAGGATTACATTAAGATTTTGTTATCATAAATAAAAGACCTAATTCAATGGCCTGCATTATTCTATATAATAGCTTGTATAACTTTCAGTAATATTATACGTTAGTAACCTATATATACGTGGTTAAGCTTTGGTTCTAAGAGCCAAGCTTATATTCTGAGGTATAAGATCTTTACAAGATCACAATCATGTAGTAACCTCATACTTATTTTATATAACGAGTGATTATTATCCGTTTTTCATGATATGTGAATTTGGTTCTAAGCCTACTTGAACGATTTACATTATGTTTATGAGAATTTGATTGGTTTGGTTTGAATTTCGCACAAAGCTACACGAGGGCTATCCGTGCTAGCCGTCCCTAACTTAGCAGTAATGATAGACCAGAAGGAAGGCAGATAGTCGACACCCCCACCGCCAACTCTTTGGCTACTCTTTTACTTACCAACGAATAGTGGGATTAACTGTAACATTATAATGCCCCCACGGCTGAGAGGGCGAACATATTCAGTGACGGGGATTACATGATAATGGCAAGAGGATGATGTTTTAATCAGTCACTCGTCTGAATATCTTGCTCCATTTGAATATAACATATCAAATTATTTATCTCAATAAAATTATTTATTTATTTGAATGTCTTATTTGTTTTTTGTTATATTATGCTACTAAGTAAGGAGTGAAAACTCAAATTACATCTAATAAATTAAACAATATATTTGTATTCCAACAAACATATATTTTTTAATTTTATACAATATTGAAATTATTTGATATACACGTTGTCGAAAAAAAAATCGATAGATGATGAAAAGCTTGATACAGAGTGTTTAGGTATCTTCACTATTTTTTTTTATATTTTTTACAAGAACAGCTAAATTAATTTTAGCTCATGTTAATAATACTGTGATATAAGTTAAGGCATATATTTTTCGTGTACAGGATGGTTCTAAAGGAAGCCTCATACTTAAAATCAATATAGTTAAAAACTACTTATCCTAGTAGAACAAAATTTAACGAAAGGCATATTGAGAATCATAATTTTTATTCATAAAAATATGAATACAGTACAGTGTTTCAAACACTGTCACAGGAGGTGTTCCGTATGCTCTTCGTCATCTCAATATCAGTATATCAAGCCCATCTCTAAATGAAAGTACTTCAAATGTCATCTGTGTTAACGTCCTGCACACAGACATATATTTTATTCAGATAACTACTCATAAGGTTGGATGAGAGAAAGAAAAAGAGATAAGACAAATAAAAGCAATGTAATCCCCCTTCCCCCCAAAAAAGCGATTTAGTACACAGTACAGTATGATTTGTAGGTCACCCACTACCATGTCCACACTTTTCTGAAAAACAATCCATGATTCTCATTTTGCTTCTAGAGGCATATTTCACCCCTAGAACACGTGGTTTTATAGGTATAATCATTTTAAATATGATTTGTTTGTAATCACATTTGCATCTGGATGAAGATTCCGAGTTAAGCATTAGTAGGTTTCAGGTGTGGCGAGAGAAAAACATTCCTTGGAGCCTTGATTTATGTAGTGAGATTTGTGAGAAATTCTGAAGTCATCTAAACAAAATTTGATTATTTTAGTGTTAATATTATTCTTGTGAATTGGATTGTAGATTGAATGTTTTAATAGCCTGTGAAATGCAGAGATTGTCCCTAAACAAAGAAATGTTTCAATAAGTTGAGAAAAACTTAGGTTATAAAATCTTTAGGTTATAAAAGCTTAGATTAAAAAAATATATAAATATCTTACACAGTAATGCTGAACTAACACAGCCACACACAAAAACGGTAAATCTGAGGGTTTATAACGCCAAAAAAAGAGGATCGATACCTGCGATGAGCACAGCACAGATAGCCCATTGTGTAGCTTTATGTTTAACAACAACAAAAAAGGAAGATGACACAGCATGTAGACTCGAGATAACTAGGCTTAAAAGTAATGTTATAGTGAATGAAATGGCCAAATGAGAGTGGCGTAGAGCGAAAACATCTGATGTAAATTAATTTCACGTTATTGTGTCGTGTTCTTATAAATTGTTCGTGTGTCTTACATTCACCTGGTTTGTGTGTATTTAATATGCAGTGGATTAAGTACATTAAATAAAAAGGATTTTGAATATGTAAATCAGTAAGTCACGTGATGAGCATAGCCGATATAAAGTCGCGCTAGAATGAAATGTAACAGAACAACATTTTGTCATTTTTGGCAACACGTAGATAGTGTGATACCTCCAAAAGTTTATCGCTTTTGGGAAGTGTATGCAATAGCCCTTTTCGACTCAAAATATCCATAAACACAGCCCATAAAGACCTGTTCAGCTTGGGACTTCAGAATTTCCAAGACAGAGAAATTATTTGTATTTAACTTTATTGGAAATCAAAAGGATATGAACCATCTTGGGAAACCACGACCATCTGTAAAGAGACATACGACAAGTCGTACTTCAGGCGTGGTACGCAAAGTGTGGCGTCTTCTAACAGGTGAGAACCCACAAGCACAAAAAGGTCAGTTGGAAAAGCCGTCCAAGTGTCCTAGGCAATCGCATACAATATAATCCATAATGAACTCCATCAGAAAAAGCGACAAGTCACATGCACACACTTTCACGACATATCGTTCAACAGGTGTGTACTTCAAACAGCTAGAGAGTGATACAGGTAGTCATGCTATTCCATATGAAGACATACCAGTCATGTTAACAGATGTAATTCCTATGGATTTTTGTATGATCAAACTGTTGAAATGAGCACTGGGAAACCTTCGCTTATACACTAGGTGGCTTATGGAAAGAAGCAGGGGAAGGGGTATGTTTCGGCATGACATCCTTACGACAGCTCCTTCTGCAATGGAAGGTGCACAGCAAGGTTATTATCAGATAGAACTTGACCAATCGTGGTGACGTGACATGGACTGTTTGAAAGAGACGAGGTTCCAAAATCATTTTAATATAACGTACACAACCTTTTTAGATGTAAATAATATGGAATCAACCAAGCAGCATCTGCAAAACTGGTGTCATAAGAATGTCATTATAAGACATAGAAAGCCCATTGTGTAGCTTTGTGCTCAACTTCAAACAATAAACTGCTCTTATACTTTTCGTTTCAGTAATTCTATACCAGGGATTTACTATTTACGTTTAATGTGCACAAGCATCCCTTATGTTCAAAACAAGCTCAGGTCGTAAAAGGTGTTGTATAATTTGATCTAAGTTATGTTATGATGTCTCAACTGCTTGAAAATTTATAGCATAACATGAATATTTTCATACATTAACTTTATATTCTAGTGGTGAGGAGAACAAGTCAGTTAATGGATTGTCTTGGGTGAAAAAATTCTTGAAAATTCCTTTCTTATATACCAACGCACGTTTAACGAGATACGGACTTATCTTTCTCGGAAACTTAAGTATTTTGTGACAATGTACTTCGTCACGTGAAACATTACTTCAAAAAATGAAATGGCGGGTGTGAAAAACAACAACATGAAACATTACTCAGACGTGTTGCGTGAGCTTCTGGCTTCGACCATCATAGTTCACCATTGTTTTAGAGAGAAATAGTTGGTTGTATCGTATTTCACGGTCTTTTTGCCTTTTCAAAATATTTCTCAAAATCTCACAAGTATTTGTTTTTTGTCAGATATGTTTCACTTAGTGAATCATGGGAATTGGGGATGTTGTTTACATCTCCATGAATTATTAGATGCTGTGGTCTTGCGCTATTCTCAACGTGAATTGTTGAATTAGGTGAGAAAATTTACTGGCAACTTTACTTTAGGGTTATATGACGTGTTTGCCACTATAAATCATTAATTCAGGTTGAAATTTTTAGGCCAGGTGATCGAGTTCAGAGAGATAACAGTTTACTTCCTATAAAAAGATATGTTTGATATTCAGTGAATTTTTTAGATTATGTTCTGATGTCTACCATTAAAATACTGGATTAGCTTCAGAAGACCGTTAAATCTGATAAAAATATTTTATTCTCCTTCCCCGTTTCCTGGGTTTGACTGTTGCAACAGTCTTTTATCCAGATGGCTGATCAAAGTTTCCCAAAGTTTGTATAAGGGAAACTGATGTAACACCAAATTAAACTATAGTTGAACAGTAACGTATAATAATTCTGGATAAAAATTAAGTTTAGCTCCAATAAATACATATGTTGTTTATTGCTACATCTTTCAAATTTTTACATCTTCAAGAGACGCCTGAGTGTTACATAATAAAACGTGACACATGTTTGTAAATACTGTTGTTATAATAATGTAAGTTTCGATAACTCAATCAGTATTGAAACGTAAACACAAAAATAGCTGTACAACAGTAACAGGGAAATTATTGCACAACATTCAGTACATGTACAAAAAATTTTAGAGAAAAATCAATAAGTGGACAATATGCAGATGCATTTACACGCACATACTCAAATAGCTATTTTCTGTTTTGAAAACGACCTGTACAAACAATGTAAAGTGAATGGAGTACGCAACAAGTTAGCTGTAATGATGTTCGTTCTCTTTATACCTGTTATAGGAAAAAGAAACCTCACTACATGAAAAGAACAAACAAAACGTGCTCCACAAATGCGATGCAAATACGCAGATGATATATCTCTGTTTGGAAACACCCTCGAATACCTAAAAATGCTTCATTACTTTTTCAGTTCATTTTAACCAAATAGTTATTTTACAACAGAACATTGTGGTAAAAGCACCAAATGCGTGAATTTTTAAAATGTTATTCTAACCACAAGAGGACAGAAATCCCTATTCTTACATTATGACTCAGACCATCTGGATTATGACCAAAGAATTACAGTAATCAAGAAATCCAGAAATATAGAAAAAAAGTGCACTAATAATAATAATAATAATAAACAGCCATAGGGAAGAAACTGCTAAAGCTCTTGAACACGTAAATTGATTCATCATATATAAAACTCAATTTGCTATCCTATGTATCAGCGATACAGTAAAATTCAAACTAAGAAAGGCCACCAGGTACTCTGGAAAAATATAGTTTGTTTGTCTCAATGCTCACATTTTCAAACAAGAATATATGTTTTGCCAGAGAGAGAGGATGGTGTTGAGGTACGAGGTCTACATTCGAAATGCAACCTTTTTGTAATCTAAAAGTAAAGACATTTATATGCAAAAAAGTAATGTAATCCATTGGGTTTTTTTTAATCTGACGAACTTAGAGGATGTTAGGGTATTTCTATAGTAAGAAAAGTTGCGGACAACTTAGCTAAGTCGTGAAATGAAACGCCCACTTTTCTTAAACGCCGTAAAAAATCCTCTGAGTAATCAAGTCACTTAAAAAAATAAATGAAAAAGTGTTCAACAACATTAAACTGTTGATTGTCACTAAACGAGCGAAGAACACTATTCTACTGCATGTAGAACCTAGCTTAGAAGGATTTTGGTGTTTTTCTAAAGCTATTGAACTTAAAGAGAATGCAATTTTTCTGAGCTTTTCTTTTGCATATTTTATATTTAAAGTCAATGCTACCTAAAATGTATAAGCGTGAGAGTGACTACTTAATAATACCTTAATAACCGTGTATATGAAATCTGTAACTCTAAAGCCAATCATTCAAGTTCATGGATGAGTTTGCTATCTGATGTTTTGGGTTCTGTTCACTTCAGTAAAGAGAAAACATTTTAGCGATACGCCATTTCTTTGTATTGTGTTTTGCAAAGCATAATTAGCATTTTCTAGGTGACCTAGAATTTTCAAAAATTTCTGTACACAGACGTTTCTAACCGTATATGTAGTTTAGATAACAGAACATTTGTCAAGAAATGTGGCTAAATTCTCTTTCTCTAGGTACTTATTGTTTTAAGTCATTTCCCTATGGTGTCATGTGTACTTTCTCTGAGATATACGACATTGTGTGAAGGAGCACAGAGATTATTTTCATGAGTAAGTCAGACGATGCCTTATGGATACATTATCTCTTATTTTTGATAACGAGAAACCCACTTTTTAGAAAATAGAAGTTTGGAGACGGCTTGAATGGGTAATGAAGAAAACTTTATTATAAATGTACAACGTTTTGACAAGATTCTATCAGCCTTCTGGTATCATTTGTATACATAGACATAGGAATATGTATACAATACGGAACAAAGAGGCAACATTACAGGAAATTGCTTAACAGCTTACTAAAGTAACTTGGTAACCCGGGATGTTGGTTTAGGGTAGGGCTGTTTTGTAACTAAGATAGCCTCTTTTATTTTGCGTTTGTTGATTTTTGGATTTAAAATTACAGTGTTGTGTGTAGATATAATGTGATTTATTGAATTGAAATGGTGGAAACCAGATTCACCGAACATAATAAACTTTCCTATGTTTACCACAATTGTAATTTTAAACCAAAACCAAAAATCAACAAACGCAAAATAAAGGAAGCTATCTTAGTAAAACAAAACAGCCCTACTCTAAACAAACACTCCGGTGTACCAAGATACTTAAGTTGTTAATCAGTTTCCTGTAATGTGGCCGCTTTTTTCCATGCTATATATATATTTTCCTGTGTCTATGTAAGCTACTGGTACCTGATGATGACATAATTTTGTTGAAACGTTGTACATTTATAATAAGTTTTCTTCATTACCTATTCAAGCCATTTCTAAACTTTTATTCTTTTATTCTTCTTTATGACCTTAAGTGACGGGGTAGAAAGTACACTAAGAGGGATAGCATTATGGATTGTTTTTTTTTGTTTTTAATTATGCACAAAGAGCATTATGGAACCTTATACACAAACATATCTTGGTTTATAATAAGTTTTGAAAGAGAAGTAACAATTTAAAAGCTACATTTTGGAACATGGTCTAAGAGCTGCCTATTGCTGAACTGCACTAGTTAACATTTGTGATGTTGACCAATAATTATTTCTATTAACTCTATTTTTACAGTGAGTCTAGTCTCCTTCTTCAGCCAGGCAGAATGAGAGAATTCAGTTTAACTCTATGATACATGTTTTGATGTTCCTTAGGATTTTGCGGTGCTACTCTTAGCTCCAAAGTTATCAGTGCAGCTGAGAATATCACATTATTGTAATAATAAAAATGTAAATACGAATCTCTGGAGATTTCTTAGAATAATGACAAATATAATTTTGGATTTATATTTGTGTATTTCTTTTCTGCTCGGCCCAGGCATGGCCTAGTGGTTAGTGTGCTTGGACTTTGAAATCTAGAGATTTGTGGTTCGGCTCCGTTGCCGTAAAACAGAGTTCCACGCTTTGGGGTTATGGAAGTCACATTTAAAATCTATTATTCGATCAGACAAGTGTAGGTAAAAGAGTTTATGGCGTGTGTTGCTAACTATCTACCTTATCCTTAGTTAACAAAAAATTAGGGTGAATTATACACAAATAACCCTTGGTAGCTTTACGTGACATTTTTCTGCTCTATGTTGCTGCCGTATGAATATCCAGTTCTTTCTTAGAAAAATGAGAAACATAGTGTAGGAAATATACTTGTGCATTTTATCTCTATTTTGGGTTGTCGTCCAAATTAAATTTTTGTATGAATTATTTCCTGTCAGGTGTTCCCATCCACCCTGAGGATGTCCACCCCACCCTCCCAATCTCAATGTATATCGATTTAAAGTTCAGTAATGAGCAGATCGTCCAATACCATTTGAAGTATTTAAAACACATCTAAATGTTACTTAATCTATAAATCTAAAGTGACTTTTTTATGTACATCTCTATTCATATTATGCTGTTATCGAGTGTAAACAGACATGTTGAACCCTTGTGGATAATAAGCTGCAGGTGCACAACGTCTGCTGATCTGATCCCTCTCTTCTAGTTAGTAAGTCTGAAGACTTATAATGCTAAAAACTGGGTTCCCATACCCATGGCGGGCACAGCAAAGATAACCCATCGTGTAGCTTTGTGGTTAAGTACAAACAAACAAACTCTCCCAGTTATTTCTTTTAACATAGTTATGTGTGCAATCATACTATTGACCTCACTGAGTTAAGTCTACCCCCCTCAATCAGTTGTTTTTATAATACTCGACGAAGTCATCAATGGTATTTATTAAAAATTAAGAACAGATCGATAGCACAATATTTAAAAATAACTTTTTCATGTGATTATAATACTAAAGTTAATTACATAAAGGCTGACGTACATTAATTGTCTAATGTTTAAAGAGTTTTTATTTATTTTAATTATTAATTCTGCTTTACTGATGATAACAAAACCTATACCAAGAAAATGTTTTCGGTTATTATTTTTTACTGTAGGAACTGATGGAATCAACAGTAAGAGGACTGCGATTGTTTTTGTCGGTGCAAAAATATTTCAACTAAACATAGGACTGGAACGTTAATATTTCTTAGGAAGATGACATATATTTTGGCAAGCCATCTGACTCAAATAGAAGACACGAAAGTACGTCAGGTAAGCCAAACTAAAATCCGACGCCACTATTTTGTAATAATATTGAATCAAACAAAATAAATCATGGCCAACAAAGTGTAAAGTATAGATACGAAATCATCCATGTGACTTTATGGGTTTTGGTTTCAGTAATACTAGAGATGCAGTATCTTTATTTCGTTTTTTAATAAACAATATTCTAGCCTCGCTAGTACAGTAATTCGAAATTCTATAAATTTGGAACGAATGAGAAGTTTCGACAGACATACAGTTTCTACGAGTTTTTTGTTTTTTTTTCATTTTTACAAGCTTTCCTATCTATTATGGTTTGTCAGTCTGTGTACTGAAGGAATTTCCATTCCAAAGACAGATAAATTTTACTTTATAATTAAAAAGTATGATGGATTTCTATTTTATATGATGTATATGACAATAACATATCTGTCCCTTTTTAACAACCTGTTTTGGTTCATTATAGAATAAAATTCTGGAAATTTTTCAATGTCTTCAAAACAAGACCAACAAAATGACCATAACATGCGTACGTTCTGAAGTTTGGAAATACAAAAGGGTCCGATAGATGGCCAAGAACAAATATATACATATTTAATAACATATTTTCTAATAATAAATTTTAAAAAATCGGTTATGCCCATTGATTGTTCAAAGTAGCTAGACGTTATGAAATATATTTCTAATTGAAAAAAAAAATGTTTATCCCGCATTATCTTTTAAGCCCCTGTGTTATTTACAACTATAAGTTTATTAAAGTTCTGTTAAATATATTTCTATCTATTAGAAGTTAAGAATAATAGATATCGACTTTAGTTCGTTTTATTTTTAATTTATAATGAATCTTGTTGCGGGATTCAGTGATATGAATATCAACTTAATGAAAAGAACATTTAGTTTATTCTAACTTTTGTTAATGCGTTTTTAAGAATGTCTTTATTTTACACTCTTCAATAGTAACAGTTATATCCTGTAGGCTGGAGTGGCCTGGTGGTTAGCCTACTGTGATGTGGAATGAACGATCCAAGGTTAGATACATGATGCTGTTAAGGACACTCTGCACTTTCAAGCGTGAGCGCGAAATTAGAATTAGTTGAATCATTTGGTTAAGAAAAACTTACAAAACCCTTGTAGCGGTGAGTGTTTCTGATCTGGCCTTTTATCATGCATACGTATAATAAGATGACGTTCTGGTAGGAAATTTCAGTTCTTATTATTTATATCTCCTCTAATTATGAAAGACTCTAGGCATACTGTGAACAATAAATGTTAAGTCAATAGGCGTATAACGTTACTTGATTAAAATACCTGACCTATTAGAGGAGAGAAAGGTTCGAATTCTGTCCGATCATAGTCATTACTTAAAATAATTGGAAAAAAAAAGAGTATGCAGCGAATTTTTATAAAAATAAATGTTATAAATAAAATACTCGAATATATTCCATATTTCCAGGATTTTTAATTTCTCAGCTCTTCTAGTAATGTAAAGAAAATTGTGAAGAAATATTATAATATCATCCTTTATAGCCACAGAATTTTTAAACTTTCTTTGTAATTTTTCAAATGTTTGAATTTGAGGTAATTTTGTATCTCTTAAAGCAAATTACATTAAAAATATTAATGAAAGTTACTGAGTTTTTTTTTTCAAAGAAAATTACTGGCAGATATACGTATGGTATTTGAAAGTACGACATATATTTATTTTCTTTTAACTTAGAAAGGTAAAGTAAGGTATACTTTATAATTTCTTCATTATTGTTTTCATTGGAACTATTGGCTAGAATGTTTAATATATCTAACTTTATTAATTTTTAATTTTATTCCTTATTATACTTTTATTATAAAGATTGTTTTACATTGTTAGCTTAATATGTGTATTTAGGACTAACCTAAATATCTTAGGCTGGCTGAATCTTGTGAGATATTATTGGGATTATAGCCGAAAATATCGTTAACAGCGAGGATGCTCGACTGATGAAACAACGCATTCTAGTCTTTATAAATAAAAAAGTAACCAACGTTTATTTAATTAGCTATACTTGTTGTCAATATCAGGTTGAATTATAACTTCTCTATAAGTTTACGTTTTTAAACCTAAAAATGAGGTGTTCGATTCTCCGCGGTGGACACATCAAATAGTCCAATGTAGTTTTGCTCTAAAACAAACAAATCTTAGATTTAACTTTATTCGTTCCTCGGTGGGACAGCGATAAGTGTACGGAATTACAACATTAAAATTTGTGGTTCATTTCTCTGCGGTGAATATAGCCCAATGTAGCTTTGCTCTAAAACAACTAACCAACGTAACGCAGTGCCATCACAGCGCCCTCTATAACACTCTGTTAGTACTATATTTTCAAGTAACTTTGTTCTAAAACAACTAATCGACGTAAAGCGGTGCTATCACAGCGCTCTCTGTAGCACCATATTAGTACTATATTTTTATGTAAATAAAAGCATTTTCAAAAATTTACTTGTAAATATACATAAAAAAACATAGCCATGCGTGCCTCAGTCTTTAAAATAAATTGACATAATTTTCAAAAATATGTTAAAATTTACAGACTATTTCTTCTTCCCCATTCCTTTCATGGTACCTTGTCTTTAAATGTTTGAAATAAATCAAGTTACATCTTTTATAAACATTCTGTGCTTGAACGTTACACTTTTTATACCGTTTCATTTAGAACTTCAGTCATTAAGTTTTCTTTCAGACCTTTCCTTATCTTAAGATGATGGTGAATTAACCTTCGTGCGTGGTTGTCAACGTATACACTTAAACCGTCTTGAAGGCTTACAGCGAAAACAAGCTTTTCAGAACGTCGAATTCGGATACTAACACTTTTATTTCACTTGACTGAGCGCAAAACGTCTGTTCCAAGCTTTAGTACATTGTATCTAGCGGTAGTGAAAATACTTAAATGTCATATTTGATACTGGACCGAACTTTGTCGTACACTATAGTTAATATGGGATCATACTTCACGGGACTGATTTAACTCAACTTCTTATGATAGGAGTATTATCTTTTGTCCTCTTTTGAAATAATTTCGGGTCATTACCAACCCAGATGGTCAGATGTTTGTAAAAAAATCCACGAGTCTATAGATTTATATTTTCTTTCTTCTCTTTTCTACGGATAAGTCTAAGGGAAACCGAATTTTGTTACTCGTGATTGGTTGGCTAACAGAAAATATGGATGCAGTTTCTACTTAAGTAAGTAATTACTAGTTTGGAGTGACAACTTCGAGAACTTTCAAGACCTTTATTTTTCACGTTTAATCTTCCGTTATACTAAACATCCTTTTCTCTTGTGATACACGTGTTAATGTTTGATCCTGTAACTTTGATCAGGTACTTATTTTTTGAGGTATTGATCTTTGTACAGTAAATTAAAGTACTACATTATCTTATGTAACACATTTTAACATAGTTACAGGTTTGTTGGAAATGTTGCATTACGCTTTTAAAGTTCTATATTACTGCATATTACATATTTTAACATATCTACAGGTTTGCTGAATATATTGCATTATGCTTTTAAAGTTCTATATTACTGGAGATTACATATTCTACCATACATACAGCTGTGTTGAAAATGTTGCATTACGCTTTCAGAGCTCTATATTTTTTCATATTACACATTTTACCATATCTACAGGTTTACTGAAAATGTTGCATTATGCTTTTAAAGTTCTATATTACACATTTTACCATATCTACAGGTTTACTGAAAATGTTGCATTATGCTTTTAAAGTTCTATATTACTGCATTTTACACATTTTACCCAGGGGTGGATTGAAGCCTAAATGCCTAGTCAGCCAAAAAATATGAGGCCTGGCGGGCTCTATTCATACTGTTACGTATTAGAATTTCGAATGGTCTGAAACCGATCTAAATGATAATTTAAATTTAGTAAGTAAATAAATGCCGATATGTATCCAATTTATGATATTTGCCAACAAGATTGAGACACACGGTTTTCTTTCTTAAACAAATATGTTTTAATATACAAACAACAATACAATTTACAAAAACAGTTATTACAAACAATGATTTACATACAAAAGTTTTACAAACTTACAAAACAATATAAAGGCTTCTTTCTGGTCTGGAACTTCCTTGATGTATTATCGAGGGTTTAAGATGAGCGAGTTAATTTCGAGTTGATGTGGGTACAATTAACGTAACAGGGAGATAGCTAGCTTTGTCCTTCGTTATTTACCAGCTACACATGCCGAGTTTTCCACCGTGATGTTATGTAATGTTTTCGTAAAAATACTAATGTTCAATGAGAATCCACTGAAGTTAAATGAGTTGTAATATTCGAACTTTATAATTGCTCCTGGTCAAATATCTGAAGTTTTCCGATTGAAAAGCGTTATAACAATCACAGTTATAGCTTCCGAAGTTTATAGCAAACTGACCATAGCAAACTAATAATAGATACTCCTTCTGGCGCGTCTCGTTGGTTATATTTATAGGCGTGTGGAGGCTTTCTAGAAAATTCAATTACTTAACAATACAAAGCTACATTTAAGCGTTTACGTATATACATATATTGTTGATTCTTACTCTCGAGAATCTTCTACAATTTTGAAGAATAGGCGGGTGTTTCGGAATACATATTTAACAGTATAAGCTATGCATGTTTCTAAGTATAAATTTAATCTAAACAAACGTTGATATTAAAATAAATATATAATAACAAATTCGTTACACACAGTAATGCTATTATAGAGCTCAATAAATTTAATTTTTGTGTTTTCGATGAAGAAGGTACTATATAATGTCTAATTTGGGTGTTATTATCATTATCAGTCATTTGAATGATGGTGTAGAAGTTTTTCTATTGTTGAACAACATTACACATTTAATTCCATATATCATATATTAAGAAAAGCGAAAAGAAAAGAATCAAAATCACGAATTTTAGGCAAAACGTGGGTTAGCTTGTGCTATTTACTTAAGTTCACTTGTAATATGATTATTCGTTTGTTTGGACCAAGCTAAACAATGGAGTATCTTCGCTGTGTTCGCTGCGGGGATTGAACTGTGAATTTCATTTTCATAAGCCCTCATACTTCCCGCTGAACCACGTCATGATAATGTGAAAATGTAAGCATTTAGCCCTTGATAAGTTTATAAGGTGTAATTACTCCAGCACTTGATAACAGAAAAGGAACTGATAAACAGGAAAATTTAGAAATGAGAGATACACCTCGACGTGATAATGATTTATATTAACATTCTGTAATTTTGAAAACCAAGGAAATAGTTCATTAGTTTTCAATCTAATCACTAAGTGGTTTCCACATACCATTAAGACTGGATGAGAAATGGGCGTTAATAGTTTGTTTGTTTGTTTCAGCGGATGAATTAATGTTAATAGTTTGTTTATTTGTTTTCGCGTGGGACTGGAAGATAATAGTTTGTTTGTTTCAGTAGGGGACTAAATGTTAGTAGTTTGTTTCAGCGGAGGACTGGATGTTAATAGTTTGTTTATTTGTTTTCGCGGGGGACTGGATGTTAATAGTTTGTTTGTTTCAGTAGGAGACTAAATGTTAGTAGTTTGTTTCAGCGGAGGACTGGATGTTAATAATTTGTTTGTTTTAACGGAGGACTTAATGTTAATAGTTTGTTTATTTGTTTTCGCGGGGGGCTGGATGTTAATTATTTGCTTCAGTTGGAGACTGGACGTTAATAGTTTGTTTGTTTGTTTCAACGTGAGACTAAATATTAATAGTTTGTTTCAGTGGGAGACTGGATATTAATAGACAACTTTCTATATGTACATTCAGATAATTGCTGTTTTTGATTAAGCTGTGATTATTATTATTTTTAGGACTAAACATTTTGTAAGGTGACGCTAAACACCTTACATGCGTGTGTAATATGATATCATAAGCCCCAATAAAAACATTATAATACGATTCGGACAAGAGACAATTAAGGCTTGTATAGGAATCAGTTTTGTTGAATGTTAAGGGCAACGTGCAAAGAAGCTAAAAAGAAGACGTTGTAGATGTACATGTGTTTGTGTACTTATCAAAATCTTATAAAAGAAACATAGGAATTTATTATTAGTAGAATCAAAGATTGTTGCTATTGTACATAGAACTTTTGCAGATACATTCAGGTTTTTAAGCGATATTGTTTGGAAGCAAGGAATATCTTTATGAGCTCTAGGGGTTTAAGAAAAACTGAATTTTATACATTTAAAATATACAGTTTTATATATCCAGAGCATTTAAATTTCAGTACTTAATTATTTAACATTTTTCATATAAACTGAATCAATTTTACGACACTGTATTTTAATGCTCATCTTACGGTAAAAGAAACAGTTTGGCATTTACTTTAATAATTATGCACACCTTATGATAAAAGAAATAGTTTCGTATTTACTCTAATAATTATGCACACCTTATGATAATAGAAACAGTTTCGTATTTACTCTAATAATTATGCACACCTTATGATAAAAGAAATAGTTTCGTATTTACTCTAATAATTATGCACACCTTATGATAATAGAAATAGTTTCGTATTTACTCTAATAATTATGCACACCTTATGATAATAGAAATAGTTTCGTATTTACTCTAATAATTATGCACACCTTATGATAATAGAAATAGTTTCGTATTTACTCTAATAATTATGAGTTGCGAATAGGTAGAAAACGGACAAAAATAACCATACATCGGATTTCTACCTGATGTCTTTTGGCCGTCAGAGGGGTTTTATTTTGATATCAGATGTACATTTTCATCAATTAGAAGAGTTTGTTTTTCAATAAGTCGATTTGAAACAGAGGCACATAAGTACTTGCACTCAAATAACTCATACATAATAATATATACATATCCATTAAATTAGAAGAGTATCATACGATTTACAAAAGTATATGTATTTGGTAATATTATAAGACAAAGAAAACAACAGACGACGTTTAAAATTGGCAGTGTTTCTATATCATATCTAATTTAACTGATAAAAAAGAATTGAACAGCTGAGCAGTTTGTTTCAGACTTAAATATATATTTATGGTTTGAGTTGAAAGGAAAATACACTGTTGATATAAAATAAAGAAATATATTGTTCCTCGAAATTTTTATAACCCCTTCCCCCAGTGGCTCAGCGGTAAGTCTGAAGGCTTATGACGCTAAAATTCAGGTTTCAATACCCGTGGTGGGCAGAACAGAGATAGCCCATTGTATAACTTTGCTTAAAAACAAACAATGTGAGATAGCGAATTCTTGTTTTTATTATGCTTTTGTTTATCGCTTATTTGTTATTCTTTCTGCTATTTAGTTTATCTATAAATTTTTAGTTATATTTAAACGCTAACTCACCTTCTAGCTGATCACATTTATTTTGAGTAAATATGTACGTATTATGAAACTGACACCAGCTTCCCTAGCGGTAATGTACATATATCATTAATATAGCAAAATTTTATGTAAATTTATTATCACATGTAATGTAATCTCGTGACTTAACGTAGTGAATAAATATACTGTCATGAGCTTCATAAGTTGAGTCACATGACAGTTAGTGAATTACTGCTATTTGTTACTCGATATTTTTATTAATAGAGAAAAGTGATGTTGGGTTTTTATTTATTTTTGAATTAGGTGTTTTCTTCTTCTGGTTCTTTTTCCTGACTCTATTAGTTGAAGTAATTAATATTGATATTTATATTTATTGTTCAGTAATAGTAGTATCAAGTCCTGGCCAGGCACGTATTTATTAACCGTGTTTTTGATTAGTGCTAAATTTCATTCCAAGTATTGTTACAGCTTACAAAAATTTTTGTTGTTGTTGTTGTTGTTGAATCCTGGTTGTAGGGGTGTGATATTTTAGAACGTTACAACAAAAGCCTTTATTATATTTTAATATAGCGTCATCTGTTGAGTAAATATTGTACCATAGTATTGTTATGTAGTATTTTATGACCCTCGCCAAGTTTTGCTATAAACGTAGAAGACACTTGTACTTCTAAAGTATCTTTACTGTTTATATATCTACACAGTACTCCTATATCATTACAATAATTATTTTAATTTCTACTTATATATATATAACACTTTACTCTACCAACGTTGTACCATTTAGATTTTAGTATAATAATTACAATACTATGAGACAAACCTCTCTTGTTTGAAGAATAACTCAGTTTCTGTTGAGTTAAACTTTTTAAACTTCCTCACTAGCTATATAAATACTTATACTAATTCATTTAGTGTGGATCTATGTTAAATCCAAGTTCACTCGCTGGTTTTACAATCACCTTTATTTAACACTGAGCTTACAAGTATTAGGTCGACAAGAAATTAATGTTGCTTTTTTTAGATGAAAAACACCCAAACAACTTATATATCAAAACAAAACATTT
>NW_013665630.1:939976-940933 GCF_000517525.1 Limulus polyphemus
AATAATCTCCATTCTTATCGATGATACTTTTCCATCTTACAATCAGGTTGTTAATACCCTGATTAAAGAAATCACTTACCTTTGAAGCAAAAAACATGTCGATGTCCTCTTTAACACCTTCTACATTTGCATACGTTTGCCCATTAAGATAGTGTTGCAGTGAACAAAAAATATGGCAATCTGATGGTGCCATATCTCGAGAATATGGTGGGTGGGGGAGAACTTCCCAACCCAACTCCATAATCAAACGTGCCTCATGTGGACGTGCATTGTCGTGGAGAAGAAGAAGAAGAAGACCTTTCGGATTGACGAGTGAAGGGCGATTCTGATGAAGGGCTTAATATTAAACGTTCCAGTTGCTGACTATAGATCTCTGCATTGACAGTTCATTGTGGATTGAGTTCGAATTGAATTACTCCTTTGATGTCCCACCAAATGCAAAGCATCACTTTCTACAGGTTTTAAGGGTCGGAAGTGGTTTTTGTCTAGGATTGAGCCATTGTTTTTGGCGTTAAATATTCGCATACAGTATCCATTTTTCATAACCGATGACAATTCTGTCCAAAAATGGTTCACGCGCATTACGCGCCAGAAGAGACGAAGCAACGTTCATACGTTGGAAACGATGATCATAGGAGAGTTCGTGAGACACCCAAACACATTCTTTATGGAGTTTTCCCATATTCTTTAGATGTTTACGTATTGTTTCATGAGAGACATGCAATTTCAGGGCCATTTCACGAGTGTGTTGCCTTGAGTTAGACTCAACAAGCGTCTTCAGAGCATCAATATCAGTTCCAACAAGTCGGCCCCTGCCATCACAGTTTTTAAGGCTAAAGTCACCTGAACGAAATTTGCTGAACCATCGTAGACACTTACAAACGTTCAAAACATTTCCATAAACTTCTTTGATATTCTTTGTGGCTACAAAGGCGTTGTTTCTCTTCTTGTTTTCAA
>NW_013665630.1:941821-946484 GCF_000517525.1 Limulus polyphemus
AGGCGTTGTTTCTCTTCTTGTATTCAAAGAGCATTACATGCCGAATGTGTGTCTCGTCGTGTGCCATCACTATAAGGGATTAGAGTATATTATACTTTACACATTATATAGGCTACACTAACGTTTAACTATTATAGATGATGTATGTTTTTTGGAGGGTGGTTAACGAAAATGTACCAAAACGCGACACTAATTTCTTAACGACCTAGTATTTATCGTATTAAATATACTTTCGTGTAAGCTTCAGGTGATTACTAGTAATTATAATTTTGTTTTACGATAGGAACTTACTGAAAATGGAATATGGATATTCCGAATCATTCAATAAATATGTTGTTATTCATCACTTTGTGTTTGTATTGTTCGTCTTTAGACTACGTTTTCCGCTTCATGTATCTGTTGTCAGTATACAACCCAGACGGCATGGATATGAAGTTTTACCATCATTTCGTGCTTCTAAGGAAAATAATTTCAATTAAAAAAGCTAGCTTGGACACACATTTCTTAAAAAATTTAAATTCCACAATATTACTCCTAAGTTTATGCAATTTAAACTGTCAACTGCAGAGAATCCCCACCTACTTTTCCTGCCAACACCGTCTGCTTGACCTGAAACTTAGACTCGAACATCGCCATAAACTTTTCCTTGCCGATAGAATTGACTCACTGTCGTCTGGATTACAGCAAAGAATCTCCTATCTGGACTTTATTCACATATATTTTCTCATCACACGACTTAATAATAGGAAGACTGCCCGACACGAACACGTCCAAAACATCCAACGAAGAAGACTCAGTACTTTAGCTCTTGCTACCGACTTTAATCTTGATCAAGTCATTTTTAATTACAGTTCCATTTTTCTTAGCGAGACGTGTAAACGAGTCCTTGCCGAAAAGTCTTAACTTCTTCTTACTTTCGGTCAAACTTTCATATGCTGATTATTATATGAGAGTTTGATCTAACTCACAGGGCGCTCAAGGATTTTCCTATCTACAATTCTTCCAGTTTTGAGCCTCCAGTCCTTATGTATCTAATTAACACAAAACTCAGTCAGCCCTATTCACATTCTACGACTATAACTTCTGCAAAACTACGTCTGTTCTTTGCCCCGATGAACTCTTCCCTTTAAAAGGGACTTGGAAATAATACAGACACTATCGTTACCCGTCCTGACAAAGGTAATGGAGTTGCCTTTATGGATAGAAAAGATTAATCAGGGTAATTTCACAGATTGATGCGGATTGAAGTATATTTGGAATTATATGTCAAACCTCCGACGATCGTGACATGCGTGGTACAGGAGTACCAATCAAAACACGTGAACCGAGATCGCGGTTCGCTTGGAATGGATCTCAGTACGTTTTCAACCGAAAGTTTGGTTTGATCTCGTCGGAGCAGGGGGGGGGGGGCATATATATTATTTCGACCTGTAGCAAATGAGATTTATCAACTTTGTTCTTTTTTAATTTTTCATCAATGTGAAACACTTGAAAACGAACCGCTACAAGCAGTAAAGCAAATTGTGGAAGTGACGTACTTCAGTAAGCTAAAAGGAAAATGTGGCATATGCATACATGACTTAACTCTAAAATAATTGGTATGTTTGGAAGTGAGCCATCATTCATATCACTTGCAAGTGAAATAGGTGTCAGAGTGCACCAACATTATATAAATAAGAAATAGTTCACTTGGTCGTTAAGGCGTTAAGAGTGGTATTAAGATCTTCAGCTGAGTATAATAAAATATATATTAAGTAGAACAATATTATTTTGAATATTTACGTCGATGATTTATTATTTGTTTACAGTCTGACTAACTTTTTTTTTAATTTAGGGGTTGGAAAGTTGGTTCCCTTTTTTTCATTTATTTTCGCTCTCGTTCTCTTTCTCTCTTTTTTTTTTCTAAACAGACAACTTCCCTCAACTGGATGCAGGCAGTGAAAAGTAGCATAGATTTGAAATACTGAGAACTCTTAGTATAGATGTGAAACACTGTGGACTCTGAGCATAGCTGTAAAACATTGTGGACTCTGGGCATAGGTGTAAAACAACACTGAGAACACTGAGCATAGGTGTAAAACAACACTGAGGACTCTGAGCATAGGTGTAAAACAACACCGAGAACTCTGAGCATAGATGTGAAACTGTGAAACATTGTGGACTCTGAGCATAGGTGTAAAACAACACCGAGAACTCTGAGCATAGATGTGAAACATTGTGGACTCTGAGCATAGATGTGAAACACTGTGTACTCTGAGAAGTCGTTCATTTTTTTTCTTTCTGTAACAGAGGAGGCAGAACGAATTGAGGTTATTCTGGTATCCATACCACTTTGTAGGTCCAACTTCCGCATATACTTCAACAATCAAGATACATTTTATAATTACCTATAATATGATTTCAAACTGGCGTTATTGGTTGTGTTTTCTTTAGGCCTGATTTTTATAACTATATTATTATCTAAATCGTCTAAAATAACTTACCATTTTATATATATATTTTATAATTATTCAAATAAAAATCTACAGCTAGTGGGTTTTATTGTTGACTAAGTAGTTCATGAAATATATCAAAAACGAACTCAAAATGTCTTTCAGATCCCACCCCTCTCGACTCCATGTTTATTTGTGTTTATCTCTTCAGGGTTTAAATAGACAAAACAATTGAACTTGACTCCAATTTCTTCTCCAAGACACAAATAAACAGTCCGTAAACCATTAAATATTATTTTCAAATTCCCTTCCTACACAAAAAAAAGAGAATCATACTGCTAAATACTATATCAAACAGCTGCACTATGGCATAGAAAAAAGTTACTTAATGCATTTAAATGTATGGTCTAACACGATACGATTAAGGTAATTTATTAGCCCGTAGCATGCTAGATCCTAAGTAGGTTAGGTAGTTAGTAGGTTCTCTGTCTGTTGAAATGCTTTGAATTTACATATCTAGGATGTCCAATGGGTACAACATGTTTGACAATTCAAGAAAAAGTTAAATGTCCTCATAATTAAGGGAGGGTGATTATATTAGGGGTAATTCTAGTGTGTTTGAAGGGTTGTTGAAGTTTTTATCAAGGGATTATATTTTTTCAGTAAGTCATTGCAAAGATAAAATTACTAATTCAATCGATAAGGGGATTAAACGGGCGAATACAGCGCTTATATTAAAGACCAAACAACCTTCAATCCGTTAATAAGAAAACTATAAGTACGAAATTATTTATAGAGCTATCATCAGTCGAATATTCTTATAAGGAAGAAAATAATATAACCATTACAATAAGACGTGAAATTCCATAGAATATTAATATAGGTTTCAGAACAGCTGTCCCGCCTGAGTTACGATTTAATAGAATTTGGTAATAAATTTCGTGAATTTAACCTATCAAGCTATCGTTATAAAAAAAAACAAAAACATAATGGCTAAAGCAAGAGATCACTCTAGGTAATCTGTATTACCAAATTGTCTTGGTAAAAACCTAAAGAATTTAACAACCTCGTTTTAAAGTGCGTCCAAGGTTTTCTGTGTTGAAACACGAATTCTTTGTCAAGATAAGTAAAGAAAAAAAGTTTTGAAATTAGAGATGGAAATTACTTTTGAAATCTTTCCGTCGAACGTGTTCGAAATACAAACATAAGCCCGAATATTCTTGGGCAAACATAGTTAGCATACTGAGGGTATGATATGAAATTACTTCCAGGGTTGGCGCGACCGCGGGCGCAGCACGTGCATTTGCAAAGGGCAACAAGTTCTTGGGGGGTGTAATTGTGTAGTATTCCTATAATGGCTGAAGAGCAGGGGATAGGAGGTGGGCGGCATTGTTAGCGTTTCCGCTGGCAAAACACGTCGCGCCCGCCGTGAGTATTTTTAATGAAATTCAAAGATCGATATAGTAAGAAGCTGCGGATACGAAAACTATATAGAATACACGTTTTCTGAAGTACAGAGATTTGGGAAGTCTCTAGTCTTTAAGTATGAGGTAATTCGAAAACATATAAACACAAACACCCTGCCGAGAATCAAAATAACGTTTCATAAAACCACCCAGTCAAAAGGAATGGTTGGGTTATAAGATCATTATTATGCATTAGGCTGGTCAACGTCATGTAAAAACTTTTAATTAATAGAGGAATGTTTACATCCAAATTTTGCCCCCCAGTGGCACAGCGGTATGTCTGTGGACTTACAACGCTAGAATCCGGGTTTCGATACCCGTGGTGGGCAGAGCACAGATAGCCCTTGTGTAGCTTTGTGCATAATTAAAAACAAACAAACAAACATCCAAAGTTCGTAGTATTAATGCTTCGTTCCCAGATGATCGGATCTACAGCTTTAACAGACCTAAATCAGATTTATTATCTGACGAGTGACTTAGTAATGTCATCAGATAGTTAACCTAACACAGATGACCGTCTATTATTTGAGTTAATGCATTTCCAAAGGTAGAAGATAAGCGTCAAATTCTGTAGTACCGATGAAAAAAAAATCTTACTTGGATTTCAGGTGACACTTAAAGACGTAATGAGTCGGACGTAGCCTTACTAGTTAGTGTGCCCGGCTGTATATCGAAAGGTCCAAAGTATGAGCCCACGATATGGTGAGGAACGCGTTTCGTATTTAGTATCTGTGCCACAGGTGCGTTAGTTAGTTTGTTTGTTTG
>NW_013665630.1:946668-976729 GCF_000517525.1 Limulus polyphemus
CTAATTTAGCAGTGTAAGACTAGAGGGAAGGCAGCTAGTCATCATCACCCACCGCCAACTCTTGGGCTACTCTTTTACCAACGAATAGTGGGATTCACCGACATTATAACGCCCCCACGGCTGAAAGGGCGAGCATGTTTGGTGTGACGGGGATTCGAACTCGCGACCCTCAGATTGCGTGTCGAGCGCCTTACACAGGTGCGTTATAAAAATAATAATCAATCTCGCTTTTCAGCTAAGAGTAGCCCTTCTGGTCAGCAGTTCCAAATTAGGAATAGTTACGCCTAAACTTTGTCAATCTCTGTGATGTAACCTTTTAGCCCCTGGGTCGCATGAGGTGCTGTTCAGGCTGGAAATGCCATAAACTAAATACCAAACTGTTGTAACCACAACTACCTTCTCATATTCTCAGTTAAAGTGCTTTCAAATGTTTCGAATGATGTCAAAATAACTTACAGATCAGCACGAAATGATTCAGTTGGTCAATCTTTTTAGGAAAGTAGGCATTCTTGGTATTGTTGTACAATAAATGTTAATTAACGCATGTTTCGTTTTTGCTTTTTTAGACATTCTTGGTATTGTTGTACAATAAATGTTAATTAACGCATGTTTCGTTTTTGCTTTTTTTAGGTATTCTTGGTATTGTTGTACAGTAAGTGTCAATTAACGCATGTTTCGTTTTTGCTTTTTTAGACATTCTTGGTATTGTTGTACAGTAAGTGTCAATTAACGCATGTTTCGTTTTTGCTTTTTTAGGCATTCTTGGTATTGTTATACAGTAAGTGTCAATTAACGCATGTTTCTTTTTGGCTTTTTTAAAGATATATTGCATTGCTTTGAAATATAAGTTCATGTTATATGTAACATGTATGGTCGATAGTTGGTATATTTAGTGTACAGTGCTTTGATGGCAGGTTAGAATGTCTCTGGAAGGAGAGAATATAACAAATATAAACAAAAAATGCTATAGAAAATCCGATAAAAAAGAAATTTAATCAAAATATAAAAAAACTGAAGAGTTCAGCAAAATGTAGAAACAGCATATATCAAAGTAAATTGTGATTAACTATATTAGTGCAATAATCTTTTATCGTTAAGCTTTCATGCAGACTTAGTGTTCAAAACAGATCCTTTGAGTTGTCTACTTGTAAATTCTAAATTGCCGGCCAGAGTGAGATTAAAACTAGTTTTAGATGGAGTAGTGACTAATTTAAAACAAATTACCTGTTTATATAGTACCTAAAAGAATTGAATCTTCACCAGTATTTATCCAACCAGTCATCAAGTGTCTATTATAATTCAAAAGATTCCAGCAAAACAAAAAGTATAATACTAAGGTACTAAAAGTTGATTCTTATGAACTTGTCCCCCAGTGGCACAGCGGTATGTCTGCGGACTTACAACGCTAGAATCCGGGTTTCGATACCCGTGGTGGGCAGAGCAAAGATACGCAGATAGCCCATTGTGTAGCTTTGTGCTTAATTACAAACAAACAAACAAACTTATGAACTTAACTAAGAGGCATTTACAAAACTAAAAATAAAATAAAATAGAACTTCTATATAAAAAAATAAAAAAACATTGGCGTATTTCATTAAGCGCTTGACTCATCAACTTGAGGTCCTTTAATTCTAACGGTTCCCAAGCGATTGTTATTTCCTTTCAAGAAAATTAGGTTTAGTGAAAATGTGCAAAAAATAAAGTCCTTTGTAAAAATAGAAAAAGGTCTGATGCGGAAAACTATGTTGAAAATATAAAAATATTCGTCCTTCTTTTTTTTTCTGTCGCCTGCGTTATTCATTATGACATTCTCAGAGCTTCATGGGATCCCGTAACGTAACAACGTTTTCGAAAAAAAAGTAGTTTAGTGTCAGTAGTCACTTTGAATTAATTTTTAAATGTTAAAACAAAAAAAAGCCAACATATATATGACATGGGCACTATTGTAAATAATTACTGAAATACTCGGGTGATGTAGATACAGGAGTCACAAACAATTAGTAATTGCAAATAAATGATAAAATTATCATTAGTACAGTATATATTATCATAGATAATATAGAAAAATGTGCATTATCTGTACAATCACTAATCTTTAGTATTTGCTTCACACAGAGCCCTACGCCTTGTTTTTATCGTATCATAAGTTTATTAATGTATGATCGTGAAATATTGTTCTTAATGTTCTGTATTACTCCACAGAAATCAGCCAAATTTTTGGGTTGCCGTTGGACATTCTCGTTTTCCATGTAAACCCTTGACAGCGTTAATAATATTTACATTGTTACTTGTTTGCAAATGTTCCAACGACCACTTTTTGTTTCTAGGTATTGGTTCACCAAATTTATTGCATACTTAAGATCGCTATCTTCTTATTTCTGAGATAAGTACATGATAAATAAGAATGTGCTTGTACCTGTCAGCAATTAGGGTGCCATTAATTTTATGTAGATCACCGACATCATTGGCTGAGTTGTTGTCTACGCTTGTATTGGTCTTACAGCATGTAGATATTGTACACTGACCATGATATCATTCTCTTCTTTACCATCGAACAAACTGTAGTTGACTATTGATAGATAATTTGGATACATTTGTAAAGAGTACTCTCCCCCGTTTTTGTTCATCCTATTGTTTGAACTCGGATGCCAATTACAGCCTTTTGGTTTAGTTATTTCCATTAAACAGGGTTTTTTGAAAAGCTACGTATCTGTTGAGGCCACTTCGTGATAACGTGAACCTTAATGTTCTGAAGATATCATTCACACCTTCACTTACAACGGAGTCATTGGCAAGACCTCTACTGGAGCATACCTTGGATTAACTAATACAATCTTTGAACATTTTTGGCTTTATACGTCGATCTCGTCTATTATCAACAATACTAATTCCACGTACTTTCTTAAGAATTTCTATACAGTTCCTATCGAAACATGAAACTTCGCCTCACTTTTTTTTTCCATGGTATAGTCTTCATCAACGAAAACTTTAACTTCTACGTGTTTGTCAAATGGCATTTCTCGCCTGGGAGTCACCACAGTACTTCTGGGAATCTTAATGGACGATATTTCTGTGAACATTATTATAACAAGAAAGAGGGTCAGATACAATAGCATTTCTTCCTCCTACTATTTTGTTAACAAGGAGTTATAATCTTCCTTTTGAGTTATCAAATCTGTCTATTTTACGGGTTTGTTTGTTGATTTTGGCCCAAAGATAAACAATTGGCTATACGCGCTCTGTCCACTTCAGGAAATGAAATCCCCGATTCTAGTGCCTTAAGTCCATAAATTTACCTCTGTCCCAACGATGAACCAGTTTGATGGGAACAAGGTAAGAAGAAGATATAATATTAACTTTTATAAACGTTCTTGTTACTAGACAGAAGTAATTCGTGGGCTGTATACTAGATCATATAGAAAGAAAGAAACTAAAACTTAGAGATGCAAAGCTGCATAAGAATCACTAATTTACAATTCAATAGCCGAATAATAATGAACAAAATTCAAGTAATGCAAATATAAAATTTAAAATCGTCCAGTAACAAAAGTTCTGTGGTTCATTAGCTAGTGTATCATAATTACACATAGATTACTTTTGTTTTTGATCTATAATATATTTTCCAACTAATCTTTGTTGTCACTTGTATACTTTTTTAAATGTATAATCTATTGAGTTGATAAATTATCGTTATTTTTTTCAATGTAATATCATATTGATTTATTTAGAAGTGTATATGTTCTTATAGCAAAGCCACATCAGGCTATCTGCTGTATCGACCGAGGGAAATCGAATCCCTGATTTTAGCATAGTAAATCTCAAGACTTGCCGCTGTTCTACCGGTGGAGAATTTCTTTAGAAAGATATAATTTATTTGCTATAATTTCTTATCAAGAATAGCTTGCTCAATAGAAATATTAAATATTGATTTGGAAAGGTTTGTTTGTTTGTAGTTAAGCACAAAGAGCTATCTGTACTCTACCCACCACGGGTATCGAAACCCGGTTTCTAGCAAATATATCGCTGTGCCACTGGGGAGCGATTTGGAAAGAACATAACACCTTGAGAATACCATTTTTTTAGTTAAAGTAAAATTTACACTTAAAATTTATTTAGTATTTTTAAAACAATACCAGCCAGCTGTATTATAATCTCTAATATAGAGGGTTGAGAGCATTATATTAAAACGATTTTAAACACTCAAATCAGTAAACCAAATGACAAATACAGACAATATAGAGGCGTGGTGAAACGAAATGTATTAGGAATACAATTTGACATTGTTTGGCGTATCGTAAGTAGTCTGATGTTTTAGAAAATTAATCGTTTTTGAGAGAGTTTTGTAACAGCCCTTTCGGGTACAAAACATTCATACACTCAGAGCATGAAAATGTGTTCAGATCGGGGATTTAGAGTTCCCAAGGTAGGATATCCCTTGCATTTAATAGCATTAGAATATAGTGAATGGGATGGCCTAGATGGACCAACAGGTTCCTTGTTGTCCTTAAATTATATATGTACATGCATTGTTTGCAAGGAGTTGATTTGTAACTAAGTATTTCAAACATATTTGACAAGGAAAACATTACACCTGTACAAGTGAGTTTCTCAGTCAAAACAAAAAGTTCGAAGGGCTTATTTTGAAGATGAGTAAGAAGAACTTAAATACATGTAACGGTGAAGGTGGCCAAAGAAAGTGGACGTGAGTCAGGTGAAAGAGCCACTCAGGAGCCTAAGTTCCCTGGTGAAATAAATAGCAGTTATCTTCGGTTATCTTCTAATTCTGTCATACGACAGAAAACAAACTAGACAGTAAAAAAATAATATTTCCAGGCCTCTCGTATTTTTTTTAACCTGTCCTTCTTTTGGCACTTGAATTCCCAAGATATATATGTAACTCAAAAAATTATACTGACAAAACATAGAACAACAACACAAAAAAAACCTTATTACTCTACTCAGCTGCGCCAGTCTGAACCAGATAAAGATCGACGACAGGTCTGCCTTTCCATGTGAATGTCGTGTCAATAATCTTTCTATGTGAATGGCGTGTCAATAATCCCTCTAGGCTAAACTGTTGATCTCTAAGGCTCAACATACCAATGAAAAAGATAGCCTAGACTAGTAATAATTAAGTTTGTAGCTCGTCTTTGTCGTAGTTAGTAACTTAAACCGTCATTTAAGTCTACATTCTTAAATATTATTATGCAGTGTAAATTTTCATACCAGATTAGTAACTTTCTTAGTGATGCTAAAATTGTACATTTGGTATGCTAAAAGTATTTTATCATTTAAAACCCCTGACTGTTCTTAGGCCATGAAAAGAAATCGTATACCAAGATATTCCACTTTTTCAGCGATGTTTTCTGAGTTGGTAAAAGAGAAGAAGAAGAAAAAAAGAAAGAATGAAAGCTGGTTCTTAAACTGTTTAAAAGATAATCAGAATGTGGAATAAGCTCATTAAAAAAAACGTTACATAGATATTGAAAGAACATACATACAAAAACCTGGTATAAAAACAAATGATCTATTAAATAAACCTTAGAATAATGAAGACTACATAAATGGATTTATCTATCAAATTAGATATGAGAATTGATGAAATTAGTAGAAACCTAGACACAAGAATTAATCACTCAAAAGGACCACCACATATAAATGAACACATAAAAACCCAATGATGAAATAAATTACGAAAACATAAAGATACTGGGTAGAAAATAAAACATACATAAAACAAAAGTGAAGGAAGCATTATTAATAAAAATACACAAACGCAACATAAATACTTATAAAGAATGTCATCTTTACCGTTATTGAGCGCCCTTTATCGCACGTGACTTCGTTGAAAAGTGAAGCTTTTTGGTACAGGATTTCTTTTCAGTTTTCCGTGAGAAGATGATCTTGTTGTTTTTCAAAAGTTTTCAGAAATACTCTGGTTCCTTCATCAAAAGTGCTTTAGCACTTAAATGTATTCAATAGAGGATATCACGACGTTTAAAAACTTTCATGTTTAATTATTTTGGAAATTGTCTAGGGTAATAGTAAACCCAATACATTCTTTGCCATATTTACAACTGTAATTTTTTTTCTCAAGACCCCCAGTGGCACAGCGGTATATCTGCGGGCATACAACGCTAGAAACCGGGTTTCAATAGCCGTGGTGGGCAGGCCTATTGTGTAGCTTTGTGCTTAACAGCAAACAAACAAAAAATTATTTCTAAGTCTTGTTATTACTATCAAACATTTTCAAGGCTTATTGCGTTTACATTTAGGCTTTTACAGAGGATCAAACTTTATTTATTGCTTCCTGTTAGCTTCTTGTTAAGTAACAGAGATTAATTAAAGTAGGGTTAGTTGTGTTCGAAAAACCTCATAGTATGTTGAATAATATTCTTTTCTTTGTATTACATTAATATATTTTCGTCATAGAACCAATGTTCTAGTTATATATTGCACAATTATCTATTTATTTAATATTTTTGTAGCTTCGTAGACATTAGTTTTTATCCCTACTCTTGGTAAGGTTCTGCTGCTTAACTCCAGATCTAAACAGAACACGTGTCCTGATAACTTATCTCAGATGTCACACTACCCTAAACTTACATTCTCGGTGCTGTGGTCACAAGACATTTTTAGGGGGATTTTGTAAAGTCTTGCTTTTACACGGTTATGTTAACATTGCGTGTTTAATGAACATTAAATCGGCGACAGAACTTGAAACCAACAACTAGTTTTTGTATGTTCTGTAAGATATTCACTATTACTGTCATTGACAGTATTCAGTAGTATGCTCAAGACATCGAATTTTATTACTTTTAAATTTTATGTTTTTAATGTAATTCTGTTATTATACGAATTGTTTTGCTTGCCTAACCTTGTGAGATATTATGAGGATTACGTCAGAATATGCTGTCTCATCAGCAAGGATACCCAATTGATGAGACAATGTATTCTGATATTTTTGTTTTTGTTTGTTTGTTGTTGTTTTTTAATCTCGCGCAAAGCTACACGAGGGCTATCTACGCTAGCCGTCCCTAATTTAGGGGTGTAAGACTAGATGGAAGGCAGCTAGTCATCACCACCCACCGTCAACTCTTGGGATACTCTTTTACCAACGAATTGACGGATTGACCGTCACATAATAACGCCCCCACGGCTGAAAGGGCGAGCATGTTTGGTGGGACAGGGATTCGAACCCGCGACCCTCAGATTGCGAGTCGAGCGCCCTAACCACCTGGCCAATTCTGATAATTGTAAATAAGAACTGAAGAAATGAATACCTAATTAGCAGATTGCTTCCTAGTTTCGCTCTCTATGAAGGTAGATTGCTCTGGTTGGAATTTAATATTAATTTAATTTCTAGGTATTATAATTTCCGTGGAAACTATTTTTAAATCAGTTTTATATTGAAGATCACACGGTATGTTTTTTTTTTCTAATTTCACCTCATTGTAGTTGATATACATTCACATTTTTTTCCGTTTCAAATAACAAGTCTTCATATAAAAACAACTATGTTAGAAATATCAACACTGAAGCGAAATATGCCTTAGATTTAAAAATATACATTCCAAAATCAAATAATTTCTGGGTTTGTAAGATTTTATCAATAGGCTGTTGATTTGATTGTTATTTTTCTGAATCAGTGACAAAATTTAAATGAAACATAATGGTTTTATTTGTTGGTAATAAACATATTACACAATGTATTTTAGTGCATAAATCTGAGCATACTTCTTTTATCTCTAAAATAAACAACAAACACAATCGCCACCTAAACAAATATAGGAAACTGCATCAAACACTGAAAGGATATGAGAATTAAGTATTTGAAAAAGTCATCACAATTTTCTCGTAAAAACAATATAACCAACTGAAAATTGAAAAAAAAATAGCACTCAAGTTTAAGGCAAAATACATATTATATGACATTATTCATGTAAAATATATTGCAATTTCTCTTTAAAAAAGTAATAATTGAATGATACAAAATGACAAAAGGGTAATCTTTACCTAAGTAACTTTACAAAAATTCTGTCTGTTTGTTTGTAGTTTTGCACAAAGCTACACAATGGGCTATCTGTGCTCTGCCCACCACGGGTATCGAAAACCGGTTTCTATCGTAGTAAGTCCGCAGACATACCGCTGTGCCACGGGGGGCAAGAAAAATTAATCAAATTATGTTATATATTTTACATCTTTTATTTCCTAAAAAAATAAACATTACACGAAACATTTGTATTTTCATGGTACACTAAACTATTTTTATGTAATGTTTCATTTAAAAAAGAACACATAGTGCTTTTACTTTGATTTTCTCCCCAGACTTTTTGAGCAAGACCTGCTCTATGACCTTCGTGTTCTCCGACTGCAGGAGGCACTGGATCTGCCGTTTCGAGGTCTTCATGGTGGCGACCGATTCAGTAAACATTGTGGATTTGGCTGAACACATATTCCATGGCTCCGTAGTCATTACTCCCAATGGTGAGGCAGCTGGTGTTGTCGTTCTGGAATTCAGAGGACTAAACATATCGTTGTTATCTCTAGAGCTTGCATGTTATGACGGTGGGTCATCCGGCAGTTTGTCCTCAACCATCGTATTTGATGACATAAGAAATAATTGTTATATCAGCCTCAGCATAGAAACTAGCACCAGAAACTCTGCAGAATCACTTGAATTAAATGAAAAGCTCCCGCCAGTGGCTCTAGCCATGATTTATTGCCAGATTTTTGGGCAGCAAAAGTCAAATATACCAACTAGCAGGTTGAAAAATCAAGATAGCCAGAAGATTTTTGAGTTTAAACTTAAATAGGAAAAGTTGGAATTCAAATACTGAGTCGTAAATAATTCCAATTTATCAGAAACACTCGGCCAAGAGTGTGGGTCAAAGCTATAATTGTTTATATCCAAAGACGACATTTCGTCATCAAATGTCCCGTCAGGACCAAAGTGTTAAAAACCTTTGACAAAGCTCTGTGTCTACAGGTTTATATGTGAGCTCCTGCTTAACCTACTTGTAGAACACTATCTCTACCAGATGAACACAGCTTGATTAGTGCAGGCATCTTCAGGTCTCAAGCGTGGTCTAATATAGTTCTATCCAAGATCGTTAACAGGCGTCACGATGATCCATAGCTACCTTGTAACTCCAACAGAGTCCTAATCCAGTAGGAAATCAATGGAGGAGGGGGGGGGAGACTGCATTGTAGTTAAGAACACAAGTAAATGACATTAGATTAAGTGCTGCTTAGATGTTGACCAAGATACTCCATCCATTGAAACTCGATGACAACAACATCTCGTTTCTGTCTCTACCTCTTTCAGTTACAAGTTAAGCAAGTTACAAGTTACAAGTGAAATTCTAAGTCTCACAGGAAGGTGTTACGCCTTGCCTCCAATTTATTCTACATTTTCAATTGCTATGACTGGCCTTGCCAGGTTAATGAATGATTAGAATTTTTTTTAGAAAACCGAGTACTTAGAAAATAATTCAACCTGTATGATCGACAATATTCCATAATAATCAAACAAAACCTGGGTACACCAAGTTTATATTTCTCATGCCAGTTGTACAGATATTTCTACAGATATTTTTACTTCTCACACTCACAGATCACCTAGATCCAACTGAAATTTTGCGATCAACGCTCGCAAAGTATAGGTATAGCTGTGGGTTCCTGAAAGGGTGACATGAGCCTTTCATTATTCGTATCCATTTCCAGCAAATCCGCTTAACGTTCTTAACTAAAACATTTACACTAGTATAATGGAAAACAACTCATTATTTTATTTAAATAATGCCTTACAGGTTAGTGCTCACAGCTAACTTCCTAACTCTATCCAACACTCAGATTGAACTGTAGTATTCTCAGACTGATTAACTTAATGTTGAGCAACGCTTATATATGACATAAGCGCAAAACATACTTACACACAAATAAGGCTGCAACGTCAACGCATCATCACATACGTTAAGAGTTTAGACAGATTGCTTCAGACATGTGCACCATCACCATAGTACTTTGGCTACTTCTATTAACTATGCAACAGTAGTTAAGGCTAATTAACGTGCTGCCATATGTGAGGCGTGCAACTCAATAGCTTTACAGACCTTACAAAATAAACACTTCCTGTCACAATTTAGCTGAACTAGACTATTGCCTAAAATATTGCCAGTAATGTTATTTGCACTAATTCTACCTTTGGTATAACTTGTGGTGCATGCCTTCACAGGAAAGTAAAAATTGACAAACTCAATGAAACAAGACTGATTCCATTCCACTGAAAAGTTGTCCAATTCCCTCTCTGCTTCAAGATAAAACAGAACCTCCTCACTCTCTGCAGAAAAATCATACTCAATCAAGTGTACAAGCAAGTACTTTCCAAGAGAAATCTCGCCACCAACTCATGAACACTGCAACTACTCTGGTAAGGGTGGCACTCTTCATGAAGAAAACTAATCAGGTGTTTGTAAAGCAAAGAGCAACACACTCTTTCAGTCAGTAATAGATTACTGACTGAAAGGGTGTTGCAACGCCTTGTTTTCCAACTCCCCAGGGGATTTTCCTTATAAAGCTCACTCTCTTAATCAAAGTAGCTGCAGTTCTCCCTAACCAGTTGTGAGTTTCTCTTGGCATGGTCTTGCATGTGCCTTTTAACAAGCCATGTTTCTGGTTAGAACTTTCGTGTAGTCAAAAGTTCGACTATATGACCATCCTAGCTGGGCATCTGCACTGTTAAATACTTGTGAAAGGCTGCTTCAAGAAAAATATGTCATTGCAGGTTCGGAAGAGCCGCAGATACTCTGGTAAAGATGGTAGTCTTCACAGCGAAAATCACTGGGACTTTCAGAATGCAAGTGGTCACAGCACCATTTCATCTGCTTTTCAATCAACAACTGTCCTAGCGTAATACACGAGTGGTAATTATACCAGGTAATGAATATATATGATATCTTACATTACCATCTGGAGGCTCAGCAAGAAGGTCGTTCAGGCGAACACGTTCGGCGACGGGTTTTGATCCCCTGAACCCCAGCTGTTAGTCGAGCTTTTCCTAACCACTGGTCCAATACACGCCTTCAACAACTCATTTTACATATTTCTCAATATCAGAAATATTTAATATCATAATGATTTGTAATCGCTTAGGTATAAACTACAAACTGAGGTATAAGAAAGGAGAAGAAACGAAAGAAAAGGCGTTCATTGAACTGCATAACTCTGTTTATAAAACATACCAAATTTATTGTTACTTATTTATATCAAACTTATTTTCATTCAAAATTTGTTCTTTTTTTGGTTTGAATCAGATACCCGTTGTTCTTTTATACGGTGGCAATAAATATAATAGACCAAAAATACATAAGTACCAATTTGATTTAAAAAAAATAAGAATCAGTCATAAAAATCAAAATATTACAACTAAATAACTCACAATATTTTATAATTGATTAGAAAATTTGCAACTCAGGAAGTAAATGCAAGCAAAAAAGCGCTGTAATAGAATACCGACTAACTTACGTGTAAATACATTCAATCCATTGTTAAGTAATGAGTTTCATACAACTGCTACTTCAAACCAAAATTTATCCTCTTAGGTATGCGATAAACATGGGTGCAGTGCCTTTGATAGTGCAGTGTCAGCATAAATAAATTCATTTTGCCGATAATTTATCATAAATAGGTGGAATACTGCTGTTTTTGTCATTTTCCATCAGTGTTGGTATTATAAAATATTACTCTTTTGAAAGATTATTTGCAAACTCTGGATAGGGTAGGCTGAATTCGACATCTATATACAACATGCATAATATCTGTTATTCTTAATAAAGAAAGCTTAAAAAACTTGACAAGGTTTACCAAGCAAATAAAAAACATAAATTACAGTAGCAAAATGCCTCTTGGACGTGGATTTGTAGAAGATAAATGACAGATCTGAATTTTTTTTTTCACACTTCTGATTTCGAATCTGAAATGGACAAATTAAGAGGAATATGAAAAAAAAACATCTGCATGGTTTTAATCAAAACTTTTGTGTCTTCACTTGATGGAGTTTTTCTCGTCAAATATGCATTCAACTGACATTTTTCTCGTCAAATATACATTCACCTGACATTTTTTTCGTCCAAATATAATCATGTTTATGTGACGTCAAATATTTTTTTTTATTTCAGGTTATCGAAAATATTTGAATAAAGTACAATCGAAACAGAAAATTACATTTCAGCTGATCAAAAGACCAACAGCATTTACATTGCATAAGATATTGTAATGATTTTGGAAAAATAAAGATAAATGTAAATTTCCGAAGATATTACACTGAGTGGTACGGTATGACTTTTCAATCTGCTATCTGAATTCAGCAATTCATATATACAGTTTTTTTACCATCCAATAAAGTGCGATTTCTACAGATAAAACTTAACATAGTAAAAATGTTTTGACTGCTTATCTGCTGCCGTTTTCGTGGAATTCCCGAAAAAGACTGTTTTTGAGGTGGCTAGGATTCGATCCTTGATCTTCTTGATAGAGAAACTACTTTTTCCCCATTAAGATTTGGAGCAACTAAGTTATTGAGACGTTTTAATGAGGGGTATTCATGTTTTGCTGACGTTATGCTGGGGGGACTAATTGCATTATTAATTAGGTGTACGTAGAATACTATTTTTAAGTATTTCTTTTTCATGTGTGCGGTTCATATTCCATTATCTTAGTGTTACTCCAACTTATCGAACAACATTTTTCTCTGGTATGATGGACTATTTTTTGCATTCTGTTTTTGTTCTTCAACGTTTTTTTCCGATCACCTCAACCATACCGTAAGTACTTAAGGTGGTAGTTGCTGGAGGTTAACAGCGAAGATCTTGAAAAATAGTATAATAAATAAATATATTTAGGTAAGTAAGTTCTAGAAGAGTAAAATGTATGATCTGACTTATCATTGTGTTATGTCAGCAGAAGTCACTGTAATCTTATTATGCAAGCTTCACATAGCCTTAAATCTTTAATGTGTGAGTGTTAATTTTAACGATACTAGAGAGCTTTAACAATATTTTTGGTAATTTCTACAGAAATAGTTTCAAACAGATATAAAAAGAAAAGTATGATTTTCATTTGAAATTAAAACCATTCACGTTACTAAGTTATGACAAAATAATTTTCATATTTCTAGCCTAAAAGTGTCACTTACTTCCTGGGTGTTGATATTTAATATTCCATTTTAATTTTTCTTAGTGAAATCGTCTAGTTTTCAATCACGATAAAGTGAACTTTTGCCTGTGTTAATACAGATACCTCTTGATAGTTAACAAATTACTGAGCCAAATAGAACCTTGTTTGTAGAACAAGTTGTATCTTTATTTCATAATCTGCATAATTCAAACATGTGAACATACCGGTGTAATTTAGCAAAAGCTAAACAGAAAAGGTTTCTTAGGCAAAAAATAAAAAATAAAAAACACAGTTACAAAATAAAATGATAGATGGCGATAAAGTCGAATAACTATTTCAAATATTTGGGAAGAAACCTAAAATAGAGTTTATTCAAACTAATAATATCTCAGAAAAGAAAACTCCAAAAACTATTTATGCTTTAAAAGTAAACTTGATAAATCGAATAAACAGAGTAAAATTTAATGAAAGTACAACGTTTCACCAGGTAGTTGACGTACCTGATGATGCCAGGTTAACCTGGTGAAACGTTGTACTTTCATTAAATTCTAATCTGTTTATCCGATTTATCAAGTTTACTTTTAATTACGACAGAGTACTTCCTTTCGTCGTATTTATACCTTAGATTAATTGAGGATATTTTAGATATAGCTACCAGTACTACTGAAAACGTCGTTTTTGGGTGTTTTTTCAGATGGTTAAATCGTTCCATCAAGCACGTCTATGCACATATTTCTTGATATAACCATCTACTCAATTTTCTTTTAACATTCGTATGGTACAAGATTATTAAAAACTGTTAATTTAAAAAGGGGGAATATGGATCTTCCAAAAGTTAAAGATGCAAGATAGGTTGCTTAAAGTGAAAATGCAATCACCAAAAAAAGTAAACAAACGAAATGTTGATATTAATTCTTCAAGCTACAAATCTTTATTTTTACTCTTCTATATATTACATCTTTTAAACATGGAGTCGAAATAGATATTTGTAGCTTGAGGAACCAATTTTATGCTAGTTTGTGTATTTTTTTTGCAATTGCATTTCACTTTAAGCTACTTATCCTGTTTCTGTATTTTATTTGAAGATCCATAATACCGATTTTAAAATTTAAAATTTTCAATAATATTTTCTTTAGTTTTTTATTTCCATCATGAATATAAATCTGTATAATAGCAATACTGTCCTATTTGAAACAGTTTAGTTTAATGAAATACGTAGTTGGTGTATGATGCTCTGTCGGTAAACAATGACAGCCTATGTGTTGTCTTCATGCAGATTAGATGGCTATTGCTCTTGATATCACTGCTACAATGTTATCATTCATAATGGTACTATGCGTATGATAACTATGATGCATGGCGATCAATATACCACATGTTATGCATATACTTGTAATATATATATATATAGGTACTTTATTTATACATTGTAGCTATGCGGGGAGTCTGTAAACACTGGATTGGAGGGTCTACTGAACTATACTGGAATGGTGCATGGACTGAATTTTGTAACCGCATGAGTTTTATACATGCATGCACATGCAATGCATCTTGGCTAGTATTTATATCTATAAATGTAAATGCAGTCTACGGGCTTTAAAGTTTATTCAAGTTGTAAGGCCGTGTATATAGATAGCCATATGAATATTTCAAGTTATATAGATGCATTCTTATATCTTCAATCCAAATATAAGACAATGTGTCATAATATAATTCTTGTTGTAGTTTGATGTATATTTGAGTCATAATAAATAATTTAGCATTATTATTTAGTACTTTTTGTCTTTTTTCGAGCTAGGGTGAGTTAGCTGTTGTGAAAAACTTATAGGGGTGAATAACACTGGAAAAGGTTGGAAAGCACTACTTTAGCCTATCGCTTGAAAATTATGGCCATCTATACTATTGTGCAGCTTTGTGTGAAAATTATAATAAAACTAACATTTTTCGAAACGTTTTTAGAAATGATATATATATATATATATATATAATCAAGCTGAGCAGCAAAGTGTCACAGGCAGCCGAGTATGATTCCTTGTAGGCTTAACTCATAACTCACAAATCTTTAAAATATGAATTTAGGCCCTTACTCAGTGTAATGACATGGGTGCCATACCGTTTATGTGACTTACTGTTCCGTTTCACTCACTGATGTGCCCAGAATTAAAAATGTTGTAAGAGCAGATTAAAGGAAATATACAGATTGAGAAACCGGGGAGCACTTGAATGACTCTCTGAGAGAGCTGTTTCAATTTCAAATTTGAATAAAATAGGAAAATTCAAAATAGTTCCCTTGTTTATCCAGCTCTGCCGAGCAAATAGAGAGCTGAGTAAAATATTATGGTACAGGCGTTCTTCAAATATGCGCTAAACACATTAAGCCATACAAGTGCAGTAACTATTGAATATCAAGGAAACTTTCCGTCTCTCTGTGGATGCATCTCCTCCTAAACGAGTTGACCGATCCAGATCAAACTTTGCATGCTAGCTTAGTAGTCCAAAAGCAAACCAAATTCATATTCCATTTTTCCATACATTAAAAAGTTATAATATCTTATTGAATAACCCTTAAATCGTTATTGTAGTCACTATTGTAAATAGTTGAGTTAAAAAAACTCACACCACAACAAAATTCTATAAGTCAAAGATTGTAAATAAACGTTTCCCGCTCTTTTCTGGTTCATACCATTTAACTCCAGTTTATACTAGGGTTAGAATATGCGGTTAAGCCTGAATTAGAGAAGTATTTCGTAACTGCAATATTTTTAGAATAGTTTGTACTTCTCGATGTAGAATATAGTTATCAGTAGAAGCAAAATTCAAGATTATTAATAAATTCAATGCATTAACTGTATAAAATTCAGACAGTAGAATTCCTGACCACATCCCTACTGTGAAATGGGCTACTTTGAACAAGAAGTGACGCAACTACTTTGCCATTTCTGCCAAGTTTCTCGACTACTACACCTCCTTACTGCCGATCTACTTCTTCTGTCTTACAACAACGTTCTTGAAAAATGAACACTACTGAAAATCCTCGCAGAGACTTTGTCGGTTTTTAGCCAATTTGTGTGTGTTTCCCGCGTTTTCAAGAGAAAAAAAGACAGAAATGCAGTATCCTTAAAATAACCTACAAAACGTTTAAGGTGAGACATTTAAAATGCATTACAAGAACTTCAAAAGAAAGTCCATTATGGACTAAGAGTTCACTTTTACTTGAATACTTTCACCTAATCTATCGGCATTCACCAAGGACAGGGCTGGGTATGTAATTTGCCGCTCAAAAAATTAATCAAATTGCACATCTACTTGTTCTATAAATGAATATTTCACTAAATTGGGAAATAAGATCCATAAACATACTTTCCTCAAACTGAAGATAGACCATAGGATTCATAACCATACTTTTCCCAAAGTTGAAATAGCTCATAATATTCGTAAATATAATTCTCAATGATTTTACAGATTACTACTACATGGGATTGTAAATAGTTCCTCACATAAAGATTAAAGATCATAATTCTTCAACTAGAAGACCAAAAAGCAAAAATCTTAAATGTTTAGCCAATGAAAATCGACATGGACCGGGACGTTTTCGATAATATCCACATTTTGTTTTTGTTTTAAGCACTTTATTACGCATTAACTGCAGAAAAAGTTGCAGGGGAGCCACCCTTGGGGGGGAAACACGTTTTTGAGGGAAATTTCAAAATGGTCACTAAAATACCTTCATGTGTATAACTTTAGGGAAACAGGTTCTGTGCACCAATTAATCAATGGAAATAGAAGTCATAGGAAAACTGCACATACTTGGCTGTACAAAATGGCTGTTTGTAATGTTTATCATAAGCAACAAATTTTAGACAAATAGTTTTCAGCCCAATTGGTGTGTTTGGATTAAGCAAAACATTTGCAGTCTCAATTGCAGCTGATGTTGGAAAAAATGTAACACTGATATGAAACACACACATACACAGAAACACGCCTATGTGTGTATATATATATATATACAAGCTGACAATGTAAGATTTTTATCACGTAACTGTTGTGCAAGTATTTGAAACAGTGAATAATCACAGTTGTATGTGGTAATCACATTAATATTAAGGAACAGTCTGTGGTGATCACATTAATATTAAGGAACAATCTGTGGTAATCACATTAATATTAAGGAACAGTCTGTGGTAATCACATTAATATTAAGGAACTGATTGTGGTAATCACATTAATATTAAGTAACAGTCTGTGGTAATCACATTAATATTAAGGAACTGATTGTGGTAATCACATCATATAATTTCATATACACTTATTACTTACAGTTTTCCTTCCTGAACTCGCAACAGATTTCGTATCTGATACAACATGTCATTTATACTGACATCAGAACTGACAAACGAAACAAAAAAACATTAGTGTACTACATAGTATACAATAAATGTATAGACGAGGGTACATCTTTCCCAAAAATGTTTTCAACGTAAATTTTGTTTGTTTTAAATTAAGCACATAGCTACACAATTGGTTATCTGTGCTCTGCCTACCAAGGGTATCGAAACCCGGTTTCTGGCGTTGTAAGTCCGCAGACATACCGCTTTGCCAGTAGGGGGCTTCAACGTAACTAAGCTCAAATTCCCAAAATAGCATGCAATGTCTATAACTCTAAAGATATGCCCGTATGCATTTATCTTTCCCGAATGTTCTTGAAACATTTTAAAATACTTGTACTGCTTCATCCATTTCAGTGACGTCAAGCGTGAGCAAATTGTTTTTTACACTGTGCTTCACACTTGTAATGATTACTATATGCAATGCCTTTCCTGAAGCAACTACTGCCTGCATATGAGAGTCGGTTGCTCTTGCAAGAACATCTTCTATCGATCAGCAGTCCTAAAGGTGTTGATATTTTGTCAGTGGTGACGGTGAGAACCGAGTCAGCCTCTACTTTGTACCCATGTTCCTTCTTATTGAGCACAGTTTCTAGGTGACGCCAATTACTGACATGGTGGCGTACCTTAAGGCTGTAGACATACATGGTTCTGCTTGTCGGGGGCATGCGCTCAACAGACACTTATGTTGGAGATATCACGCTGACATAATACAGTTCATCCATCCAGCCCTGTGGTTCTTGCTCCACCACTGGTCAAGATCTACACAAAACTTTTCCAACACCCTGTATTGCTTCCTTCAATGTGGAAATGTCCACAAATAAGGGTAGATCTGTTCTTTGTTGTTGTGATAACTGAAGCACTTTCAGAGTTTTCTTTCTACCCATGCCGGAGCACTTTCAGAGTTTCGACTCTACCCATACCGGAGCACTTTCAGAGTTTCGACTGTACCCATACCGGATCACTTTCAGAGTTTCGACTCTACCCATACCGGAGCACTTTCAGAGTTTCGACTCTACACTCTGAAAGTGCTCCGGTATGGGTAGAGTCGAAACTCTGAAAGTGCTCCGGTATGGGTACAGTCGAAACTCTGAAAGTGCTCCGGTATGGGTAGAGTCGAAACTCTGAAAGTGCTCCGGCATGGGTCGACTCTACCCATACCGGAGCACTTTCAGAGTTTTGACTCTACCCATGACATACAAAGTCGATGTTGTATCACATCCTGACATGGCAAAGATAAATAGTAGCCACATGCACAACTCTCTCCCGAACTTCTCTTTTACAAATTTTATGGATACGATCTAGTCTCAGATCTTAGTTTAGGTACAGACGAATCTCTTCCTCCTTTACCAATGTTAGACTTGAGAACTAGAGCAACGTTTCTAGAGAAACTGTAGCTAGTGTAACATTTATCATGTACACGAGGTTCACCTGTGGAAGATAACTAGCAATAGAGCTATTTTTTTCTAACACCACTACAGACTATACAGATGTCACTGCTTGAAGGAGCAGCCATGACTTGTCAGTTTATAATGTGCAACAAGTCAGACAAGGCAACTTAGAACATATAAAACTGATTCAGATATTCAGACAAACAGATATAAGATAAACTGACGGAACAGACACAAAAAACAAATGTGCAGGTAGTATCATAGGCAGACTCTCTTATAGATATCTCAAAATTTAAAAATTATCAATAAAGAAATGACAGTGGAAATCACATTTGTTCTCAGAAATCTTTCAGCTTGTTTTCAAACATTTCTTGTTCTATATTAACCTATTTTGGCCAGTATTGTTTAAGAAAAAAATATATTTGATAATTTTTGTTTATCTATCCGAACATCTTTGGACATTTTGAGTGCTGTAAGCAAAATTATTTAATGAATTACAACCATCTGGCTCTTGTGAACTCATTGTTTACATTGTCGTTATAGGTTTCCTAGGTATGGATTTAGGAGAACTTGTTCATCCATTTTCTCGTCGATAAAAACTGGACTACATTTACATAAGTACTGTCAATATTACTAATAATCTCGCTCATTACCATAGGGATTCTCCGTGTATCTTACAGAATAAATGAGTGATTTCACCAAATTTGTTTGGTCATTTCTTTCAACTGAGTGTTGTAATACTCAAAAACATATAATTCTGAAATATGATAAACTATTTGGACCTAGACGGCAATGAATGGTATAAAGACAAGTCGGAAATTTGATAATTAATGTAATACTTCAATGATATGCTAAACATAGAGATCACTATATTAAAGGTCGGATCTGTGAATCCTATGGTTTATTGTTCCTATCTCGTTGCGGCAAAATCGCGTTTCGCATTTGGGGCCTTGGATGCATTATGAGAGTGAATACTCGATTCGAATTGTTCGAGAATTAGCGGTAAGCTTTGTTGATTAGCTGCCTTCTCTGTAGTCTATTAGCTCGAAATTAGAGACTGCTAGCACTGAAAGTCCTTTTGTAGTTTTGCGCGAACATTCGAAACGGAATTGATAAATGTCATGCACTAAAAGAATAACTAGACGTCGTTTCGGATATTCGCGTAAAGCTACACAAGTTCTAGTTGTCTTTAATATTGGATTTATGTAATAGAAGGAAGGCAGCTAGTCAACAACACCCACCGCCAACTTTTTAGATTATTCTAATCTAATAGTGGGATTTAAGTGTCACTCATTGCACCAACAATCCCAAAATGAGGAGCACAATTATGCAGCAACAGGACACAAACCGTGGATCCTCTGTTCACAGCCCAACACGTTATCACTGACTCAACTAGATATGAGTAAGACAGTCGTAGATTCTCCAATAAACACTAGAGAAGATAACTTTTAAATTTTACTTACAAGCCAAAAACTACTAAGTAAACACAACCACCAACACTAGAAGTAGACAAAAAACATGCATACGCATACACCGAAGTAATTTAGAGAAATGGATTAGTAAACATAAAATCGATTGCAAAGTTATAACTTTTAAATTTAACTTACAAGCCAAAACTACTGAATTAAACACAATCACCAACACTAAGAATAGATAAACAACACGCACATAAGCTTACACCGAAATAGTTTGGAAAAATGGATTATTAAACATAAAATCGATTGGCTATCAAGCATTACAAAGTTATATCCCATTAGAAACAACTGAAACCAATATGCTATACGTATTTTCCCAAATAAAAACTAAGTAAATGAATTAACAATTCTATGTTCTAGCAACGGAAGACTGTTACTAAAAACCTACAAAACGCCGTTATTAGAAATGTATATAGATGAAACTTTAACAAAACAGGCTAGAAGTAAATAGAAAAACATAACACTGCACAGGCAGTAACACAAATAGCTAGAAGTAAATACAAAATTTATAACACTGTATAAACAGTAACAAAAAAGGCTAGAAGTAAATTCAAAACTTATAACATTGCACAAACAGTAATAAAAATGGCTAGAAGTAAATCCAAAAATTTATAATATTGCACAAACTTTAACAAAAAAGGCTAAAATATATATCCAAAACTTATAACACTGTACAAATTTAACAAAAAAGTCTAGAAGTAAATCCAAAACTTATAACACTGCACAAATAGTAACAAAAAAGTCTAGAAGTAAATCCAAAACATATAACTCTGCACAAACAGTAACAAAAAGGTGTGCTAAAATTAAGTCATTTGCTACTTAATTGCAGCAAAATCAAAAATACGATTCAGTATATTTTCATTAGAGGCAAGAACGCTTACGTCCAATAATTCAGTCTTACGTTTCCAAGCAATCAGCAGGCATGAAATCAGAAGCGTGGCAAGTTCATAAATCTATGTAATAGTTGATTATTTCCTCTTTCTTTTTCGCCCCTCAGCGTTGCTGACCACGACGCTTCAATCCCTACAAAATGTTTTATAAGTAGCAGTACAAACGGTGCGTAACGAAAGCCGAAGTTGTCTTTCAGCCCCGTTGGGCTTGACTACATAAAAATGACTTTCTCGGTCGAAATCAATAACTATAAAACTCCACCTTGAAGTTTCTTTAAAGGCAGTCTTTACACATATTAAATGCTAAGTTAAAACATATTTAGACTAACCAATATTGAAAAACTTTGACACAGTTTTGGGGAAATATTAAATGTCTTTATACAATAATCTAAGGAATAAGAAACAGTGGCGTTATTTATGAACTTTAACAGTTAGTGTAAACAAGCTCAGAGCTAATTATTTCACAGACTTGTATGAACTTAGAGGTAGTGTTAGTTGTTTTATAATAGGACATTCACTAGAATAGGGGTTGGATATTTTACAACTTGACACTAACATTTTTACAAGATTTATTATTATTTTCCTTTCTAGATTTAAGCTATTTACTCTTACTTTGAAACTAATGTAACAGCTAATAAGATTACTCATTTGCTAATAGCAACACAAATCGTATTAGTACTATGTATTTCACAGTCTGTTGCCAACATGAGTAGTGTTAGAACTATTTACTTTATAGCTAACTACCATAATGAATAGTGTCAGTACTATTTATCTTACAGTATGGTGCCAACATAAGTAGTGTTAGTTATATTTATTTCACAGTGTGACACCATCACGATTAGTGTTAGTACTATTTACTTTACAGTCTGTTACCAACATCAGTAGTACTATTACTATTTAATTTACAGCCTGGTTTCAAGTTAAGTAGTGTTAATATTATTTACTTCACAGTTTTCTACCAACCCGAGTAGTGTTATTGCTATTTACTTTACAACTTTATGCCAACATAAGAAGTGGTTGAATTGATCAATCTATAGTATGGCGTCAAAATGAGTAGTGTTCGTACCGTATATTTTACAAACCGATGCATACATGAGTATTGCTGTTCGTCACCTTATCGTCTAGTACCAACAAGAATCGTGGTAGTGCTTTTATATTTACAGTCTAATACCAACATAAGTAGTATTAATAATATTTAGTTTACAGCCTAGTATCAATACGAGTAGTATTACTATTTTTTTAATTTACTGTCTCGTGCCAATATGAGTTCCGCCAGTACTATTTAATTCAGTCTGGTAACAACAAGAGTAGTGTTTCTAATGTTTAATTTACAGTCTGATATAAACGTAAGTAGTGTTACCATTATTTACTTTAGTCTAATACCAACAATAGTGATGTTACTAATGTTTAGATTACAGTCTGATACAAACGTAAGTAGTGTTACCATTATTTACTTCACACTCTGGTAACAACGAGAGTGGTGTTTCTAATGATTAGTTTACAGTCTGATACAAACATAAGTATTGTTACTATTATTTACTTCACAGTCTGGTATCAACAAGAGTGGTGTTACTAATGGTTAGTTTACAGTCTGATACAAACGTAAGTAGTGTTACCATTATTTACTTCACAGTCTGGTATCAACAACAGTGGTATCACTAATGTTTAGTTTACAGTCTGATACAAACGTAAGTACTGTTACCATTATTTACTTCATAGTCTGGTGCCAACATCAGTGGTGTTACTAATATTTAGTTTACAGTCTGATACAATCGTCAGTACTGTTACCATTATTTACTTTACAGTCTGATATCAACCTGATTAGTGCCATTATAATTTAAATTTTAGTTTGGTTCCTACCTGATTAGTATTAGTACTATCTAATTCACAAGTCAGTGCCATCATGAATAGCGTTAGAGTAAGTTGGAAAACAACGATTTATAAGCATAATAAAGTTATTTATTTGGGAACATACTACATGTTTCGACAGAACAATGGTCTGCCATCTTCAGGTATGAAGAATACAGACCTGTACGAGCATGAATTACGTTAGTTTTGGTTACTTTACAAGCTGATGTCAATGAGATTAGTATTAGAACTATTTACTTTACAGTCTGGTGCCAACATGATTAGTGTTAGTACTAGTTACTTAACAGTCTTGTTTTATTAAGTTTAGCGTTAGTTCTAGTTACTTAACAGTCTTGTATTACTAGAACTATTTACTTCACAGTCTTGTTTTATTAAGTTTAGCGTTAGTTCTAGTTACTTAACAGTCTTGTATTACTAGAACTATTTACTTCCCAGTCTGGTGCCAACATGAGTAGTGTTAGTCCTAGTTACTTAACAGTCTTGTATTACTAGTACTATTTACTTCACAGTCTGGTGCCAGCATGAGTAGTGTTAGTCCTAGTTACTTAACAGTCTTGTTTTATTAAGCTTAGTATTAGTACTATTTCATCGGTGAACGTGGAGAAAGCTGCAGTATCTCACGTTTATGCACGTTTTTCATGACTTGTTTTTCATGCGAGTTTCTTGCTTTACTAGTTTTGTTTTCCTTGTTCTATTACCCTTATCTTTTCTTCACTTCTGTTGGTTCTTGGCTAACCAGGAAACCTCTCAGTTACCAGTGTATCGGTAATTTTACACTCTCATAACTTCTTTTTGGTTTTTCGTATAACCAGGAAGTCGTATTTTTAAAATAATATCCTATGTTTCTTCCCCTCTTTTTCTTTATCAAGGTCTGAATCACCTAACCTTATTAAAACTGCATTCCTGCTGTGCTGAAACACTTCCTTTTTCTTAAAGTATTGTGAGGTAGAACGTGTTAGATAATTTCTTTTTTTACATAGTCCGGAATTTTCTACAATTTTTTTTTCAAAAACATTTTTCAGCTAAAAAAGGGAAAAGTTAAATGTTTTGGTGAATATAACTACCAAGTCAAAATTCAGATGCATAGAAATGTCAAATATGGCACCCAATCCTGTGCAGTTGGGAATTTTACTAAAGAAGTTCAAATTGAAGAAACCATGGGGGGGATTCGAACACACAACTTTCTTATCCGGGTAGATATTTTAGTTAACTAGTCTAGCAACCCTTGACAATCTTAATTTTCATCCCTTCAGATAAATTCCATAATAATAACTCAACCCAGAAAACCGAGTATTTAAGCTGAACAGTGCTAATATGGAATCATACAAATGTTTGACCCATAAAAAAGAAAATATATTAATTTATAATAAAAAAGTTAGCACAAATGTGGATAGTAAAACAGCGTAAAAAAAAGTCGATCCCAATTTAGTAACCTAAAAACAGGCCCGGCATGGCCAGGGGGTTAGGGCACTCGACTCGCAATCTGAGGGTCGCGGGGTCGAATCCCCGTCAAACCAAACATGCTCGCCCTTTCAGCCGTGGGGGTGTTATAATGTGACAGTCAATCCCATTATTTGTTGGCAAAAGAGTAGCCCAAGGGTTGGCGGTGGGTGGTGCTGACTAGCTGCCTTCCCTCTAGTCTTACACTGCTAAATTAGGGACGGCTAGCGCATATAGCTCTCGTGTAGCTTTGCGCGAAATCCATAACAAGCGTAAAAAAAAGGGTTCCGATAGCCCGTTTTGTAACTTTGTGCTTTATAGCAAACGAACAAACACAACTTAGACAAGACCGTTTTTAAACATATTTCAGATTCTAGATACATACCTTCATATCTGTTTATCCATCACCATAACGGCATGATAATCTGTAAACATAACTCAAGTTCATTATCAACTACAGTAAACATAATGTTTATAACTTCTTGGAATGTTACGGTCACACTGACTTAAATTGGATCATTTTCTCCCACAGTCCATTGCGCTCTTCCCAATATAGTGAGCATCTGGTGCATTATGAACTCTGGGATATTGGAATCGGAAGTAAAAACGTTTAGGTAAAGCAACCCAAATCACGTGATATATTGGCGGTGTCTGAAATACATGAATGTGGAAACTAATTATGCTAAATGTAAATAAATATAAATGCGAGGCCGACTGGTAGTAAATGCTACCATCAGCACTAAAAATTAGACAAAATGGTAACTTGAAAATGATTATTAATTAGAGCCGAGTGTGACATAGCCGGTTCCCTCGGTGGGTCAGCAGTACGTTTAAGGAGTTACAATGATAAAATCCGGGTTTAGATTTCTTGCTGTGGAAAGATAGTCCATTGTGTAGTTTTGCGATAAAACCAGAACAGCCAAACAACCAAGACATAGCCATAGTAAATGAAATACAATCTGATATATATATATTGTATAGGGTGAGTAATGGCAGGATCAATTTTCTATACAATACTGAATACGGGTAATTTTGACGATGAAACCAATACTAAATATTGTTTCGTCATATTTGAACACTCGCTCTTGTGCTCACCCTGTAAAATATATTACCGATATTGGATTATTTTCAACTTAAGGTAAACAAGATACAACAAACTAATATATACACACACACACATACAACACGTACGATAATTTCAATGTCTTTATTTTCTAGTATTTTTAATTAGAATACGGGTTGCAAATTTTCGAATAGCAAAAAACTAATATTCGTTTCAGCTCTAACAATCGCCCTAAAAGAATTACTACTAACTAGGAAACATAGTTCTGGAATTTAATCAGAGCCTGGCATGACCTGAAGGTTAGAGTAATTCTTTTACAATGTTTGAATCCCGTCACAAAACATGCTCGGCTTGAAGGCGTTATAATGTAACGGTCAATCACACTATTCGTTGGCAAAGCTTAGATTTGACGATGAGTGATAATGACTAATGTCTATTACTTCAAAAGTAAGGAGGACTAGCGGGAAATTCATCAAACAAACTTTTAATCAGGAATTGTAGGTGTGTGATAAAGTTTGAATTTTTTTTTTTGAATCGAGATTAAACTATCAGAAGAATGAGAATTGAATGTATTTCATCCAATCCTGAAAATTGGGGGAAAGTATCAATGTTACTTAGTGCTTGACCAGAAGGCTGTTTTAAAATGGACAAAATTAATGGAGATTTATCTTGAGCTGTATAGCATTAGAAAATAGTAATTATCAAAAGGAACATATTACAATACAACCTAAGAGTATTTGATTTCGCACAATTAGAAGAACAACGAATGAAAAGCAGAAATCAGCAGAAAAATCACAAGTCGCAAAACAAGTAAACCGACAAGATTCATTAATGCTCAATTACGAGAAGAGAATCAAGCTTTGCAGCTTATGAAAATGTACTGAAAGTGAGTATTTTACCTCAAAATAGAAAGTTTCCAAAGACCACCACAAGTAAACATTGTTTTAAAAAGTCCATCATTTGGATAAAATGTCAAAGATCTGTTAGGATGTGTAATATATCCTGGTGTTTAGAGATCAACAAGCACGTGCCAAATTTCCATTAGATCCATATTAACTGTAGATAGAGCAGAAGGTAATGTTTAATCTCCAATACTCGGAAGTTAAGTGAGCTATATTACGATGTTATTACCATCTCAGGAACCACTTGTCAGTCAGATTGTGGTACAGAAGGCCCTACATGTAACAAAACGTTATATATATCTTACAAATTTACATCACTAGGACTGATTTATTAGCGAAGTTAAAAGACCCGAACCTAACCAGAATAAAATGCTAAAGTTGTATGTGACTGTTTTATGACTCATTCATCAAAGTGTTTGTCAAAATGAATCCCTTACAACCAGTTAACCTCCAAAATAGACATAATAATCTAAAGAAAGATATATGATAGTATTAAATCTATTGCAAGAAACAAATAATTCCCTAACAAGTACATTAAGGAGGAACATATACTTGCCCGGGGTGTACTTGCAATGTGTCTGGAATACACCATCCATTTATGAATATATCTTAATAATAATGAACAAGTTCATAGAGAAAAAGTCTGAGCTTTTTTCTGATGGAACTGTTTTTGAAATCCGATAATAAATAAGTGGTGAAATTTTAGTTTTAATTTATTTTATTGTGTGTATAAAAAGTAGCGTTTGACCTTACTATGAACAAAACATTATTAACTGGCTTAAGGCTACTCCACATGAAGTATTACTGGTTTAATAACACACTATACAGAACATTAGTTTTTAGGGTAGCTCCAAGCTAGTTTGGGTAGTCATTTTACAAAAGAAGAAACTTAGCTTTTTTTTTATTTTGCCAGATTGCTAATTCTATTGGAATATCTTCATAAATGCAAGAGATATTCCAAAAACGTTGGGTGTAACCCTTGCCCAGATAATTTTGCAGTTTACCTAAATAAAAGGTAAATAACTACAAGCAACGTGTAATTAATTTAACCAATAAATAAATTGATGCTACCGACTTGAGAAATAGTGCTCTATGTATTTCAATAAAGTTTTTATCTGTATATATATATATATAATATAGATAATTTGTATATATATATATATATATATACAGGGTGTCCACAAATTATCTAACCCTAATTTTAAAATTTAATAACTTCACAATTATTATAGTTTTATTTAACTTGACGAACAACTCAAAAAGATTTTTTTATTGTCCTAGTATACTTCCACATGTGCACCGTTTGTTGCTTTTGGTGATAGATACTCTGTCTTCCTGCATGTGTTGTTCAGCATCTCAGGAGTCATGTTCCTTATTGCATCGATTATTCTGTGGCGAAGATCCATGATAGCACGCACAGGTGTCGAATATGCTTGATATCTCACAACCCCCCACACAAGAAAATATCCAACGGGTTTATATAAGGGGAGCGTGGGGGCCATTGTGTTGGTCCACCTCTACCATTTCATCTGTCTGGGAATATGTTATTCAGGAACTCTCGGATATCAAGAGCGACAAACGATGTACTTGAGGAAGCATACTAAGACAAAACACCTTATAAGTTGTTCGTCAAGTTAAATTAAACCTGGTGTTCTATCTTTAATATTTTTGAAGTTATTAATTTATATCAACAACAACAGCAAAAAAGAATACAGTAACGGCTAATAACAATATTCCACCTCAAACTAGACCTACCCAGTAATTCAAAATTTAACAAACAACAAATTGATTATCTTAGGAGATCTCACGGGTAAACACTTATTGCTTATTTGAATAAAACTAAATAAAAATGGAAATCAATTAGTGATTTGTTTATTTGTTTGTTTATCTGAACGACACCTTAAATACAAAATGGTCAAATTCCTACGTTCCATCTACAGGCATCCTTAACTTTGAACTGCGGATCAGAAGGAAAGCAACCAATCGGCAGTACACGCCGCCTGAAGAGGCTAATCTTAATTGAATTCGGGATTACATGTGATGCTTATAACACATACAGGAGAAACTAACACATTGTACTTAATTCTTAAAACTAGGATTTCCGAAAATATGATTTTATGATGTATGTAATAGTGTTTCCCTTTGAAACTTAAATGGAAACCCCTTAATGAAATAATGGGGGTTTGGGAGACTCTCAGAACTAGACTTACATGAAAATTGGCGTGAACATTTAGTTAATTGCTCAAAAAATATGGGAGTCAAAGTGGTTTGGTGGCTTACGAGACTGGATCCACGGATTCACATTAAAATTGGTATGGACATAAAATAAACTTTTCAAAGTGTCAGTTAGAATTTCAAAGTTTTCATATTGGACCCTCTAATGGAAGACCATAGTGATTTTAGGCCCTTTCGGATTGGTTGTGCGGATTTACTTGAAAGTTGACAAAAACATGCAAAAAAGGCGTTCCAAGCAAGACGTATTAGATATATGTTTCCCCAAATTTTCAATTGTAATTTACTAACAAATAATGCTGAAACCGAAACAGTTTGTTTTCATCACTATATACCCAAACATAAACGAATAAAAGCAGAAATATAAATTTGGTTAGAAATTGAAAAAAAAAGCTTTTTTAGCTAATGTTTTGCAAATAAGTTATTTTATAGTCTGGTTCTGATCTGAATGCTATCATTATTTCAGATACTTTTACTCATTTGTCTAGAACGCGCACTTACTGCTTTACAATCTCATACTTAATTGGCTAAAGTTAGCTGAAAAAGACAGACCAATGTTCTATCAAAACATGTAGTATGTTCCCCCCAAAATAAATCCCTTTATTATGCTTATAAATCGTTGTTTGCCAACTTATTGTTAAGGTATGTTTATACTGGTGTTATTACAGGAGCAGATATACCACGGTACTTTTACATTGGTACTGTTATAAGAGCGGGTATTTTGATATTGGTGTCTTCGGCTTCATGCAAGTAATTTGTTTAAAATTGATTATTTAATGTAACTGTACCTAATTGGTAGTAAATAACATGCTAGGAATGGTTAAATGTTTGATGGTGAAGCCAGCTGGCATACTCAATGAACATGATGTTGACGTGTTGAGGATCCAAGTAAGGAGAGAAAGATAAAAACAACCCAGTCATTGAGGCCCAACTAACACATATTTAATTATTATGGTTTGAGGCTATCATGGCTACAGCTGCAGTTAGTAAGTTTATATATAACTCTACTTGAATAATGTAAAGTCAGTTATATTACATTGTGGGACAATCATGGCTACAGCAGCTAATAAGGTTATATTATACTAACTGTACCAGTGTAAAGTCAGTTATATTACATTGTGGGACAATCATGGCTACAGCAGCTAATAAGGTTATATTATACTAACTGGACCAGTGTAAAGTCAGTTATATTACATTGTAGGACAATCATGGCTACAGCAGCTAATAAGGTTATATTA
>NW_013665630.1:977729-981163 GCF_000517525.1 Limulus polyphemus
CATTGTGGGACAATCATGGCTACAGCAGCTAATAAGGTTATATTATACTAACTGGACCAGTGTAAAGTCAGTTATATTACATTGTAGGACAATCATGGCTACAGCAGCTAATAAGGTTATATTATACTAACTGTACCAGTGTAAAGTCAGTTATATTACATTGTAGGACAATCATGGCTACAGCAGCTAATAAGGTTATATTATACTAACTGTACCAGTGTAAAGTCAGTTATTTTACACTTTGGTACTAAACTAGTTAGGACTAGTTAATTCAAAGGCTAGTATTAAACTTTGACTGAAACTAGTGTCATTTACTTCCCAGTTTGGTATAAATTGGATTATAATAGTGTTGGATATTTAAGCAACTGGAAATTAACTAAATTATTTATGGTATAGTATAATGTTAACTAATCTAAATAACGGACAATATTTAATTTATTGCAATACCATGAAAATAAGCACTACGGTTAAGTGTTTTCGAACCCGTTTTTTCTTGTTCGTTTGTTTGTTTTGAATTTCGCGCAAACCTATACGAGCGTTATCTGCCCTAATTTAGCAGGGAAAGACTAGAGGGAAAGCAGCTACTCTTGTTGTACTCTTTTACTAACGAATAGTGGGACTGATCGTCACGGCTGAAAGGGCGAACATGTTTGGTGGGATGAGGATTCGAACTCGCGACCCACAGATGGCGAGTAGAGCGCCCTAACCTAATTCTTGTTCGTAGAGACGTTAATAACATAAAGCCAGACTCTTATTTTACTATCCACTTTACCATTTTATTTTATAACATAATCTAGCGAGTGATCATCAAGAAAAGACATAATTTCTAGTCTATTGCGCAACATATATTTCAAAATGTTGTTATTCTAAAACTTTGTAGAAAGACGAGTTTCACCTTTAAATAATTCCCCATGGCTTACTCTTACTCTCGGGGCTATTATCAAACTCTGTAGCTTCTACAACAACCTATAAGTAAAAAAGAAAATACTTTATGCGATATAAATGACTCAGGATGGCTTAACGTGTAAGTTTAGGCAAACGTTGAAGATAAATTTTGAACTCTAGACAGCTTTTTTATGTTTCCAGTGAAGACACTTACTGTCTGGTCCTGTTTTCAAGGGTTCTATTATAAAGTTCTTTTGGAGTTGTCAATCTTTTTGACACGAAAATGATAGCACTAGCTGTAGCAACGTGTCTGTCGCGTGTCTGAACTGGGCGGCTCGCGCTCTTCCCAGCCAGAATCTTAATTCGAGGCTTAATGAGGTTTCAGCCACTGGTGTGAGCGATGTTATGTTTATAAGTATGCTGTTAGGGTGCTAATTAATCACCATATCCCTTATTTCAGGCTTCAATCGTATGTTCCATAAGAAGTGCTGACGTAATGATTCTCTTGAAAAACTGTATGAATTCGAAGAGGGTTGAAATGAAACAGTATTTTTCTCGAGTTCATCCAATACTTGTAAAACGTCACGTAACATAGCGGAACAGTGTGAGCGTGGCAAAGTCAATCGCCTGCACGTGCGCGTCAATGTTTTAGCTGTAGCATCCCACACGTGAGCTCTAAACGGTCCAGTAGTCTCGTTGCCCAGCTGGTTCGTATCATTGACAGTTGAACAGGCTAGCATCTGGAACATTTACTTATAACTCTTGCAATTGAATGGATTAACTTTAATCCAAAACTCATTTTCACTGTCCGTTGGAGTTGATGTTTTACACGCTATTATATTTCATCAATTTACACGACAAAAGTCATTGTCTGCCTTATCTTCTAACATGCTGGAGAAGCTAGCTAGGTAAAATTATATATTATTCAAAGTAATGGAAGTTATTAGGTCTATATCTGGAATATTAGGAACAGTTTCTAGGACTGTCTAGGACCAAGTGAAATCCCATTTTCTTCCGGAGTAACTAAAAACACTGGTAACAGTTACAAAGTTTTCAATAATAAAAAATCCTAAATTGTTTCGAAATGGTAAGCTTAAAGGTTAACAGGAAAACACGTGAATGAAACTTAGTAGCTAAAAGTAGTTTCTGAAACAGATAAAACTTCGTTTTAGTAAGAAATGACTAGTTTTGTCAGTGCGAGGATACCGCACCAACCTATAGAAAACAGATTTCTGAGTATCGAGTTCGAATTGGATTAAACCCACGTTTCTGGTCTGCTGACAACCAAATAAAGTGATGGAACTTTACTAACATAACCCAACGGTTTCCAAACTCTGGGTCGCAGAACAAGACACAGCCTAATATGTTTGTATTTTAAAATTATACATGATTATCCTAAAATGGTTTTGAATGTACAAAATAGAAATAAAATATAAGAGCACTACGAGACTTTACTGAAATATATCAGAACAGTGCCACCCTTTTCCCCAGTTGAGCATGGGTCCCAGAAAATCACCTGGTTTCTCGTATGGTTCGTGGGTTGAGAAAGTTAGAAAACCTCTACATTAGCCTAGTAAGTAACTCTTTTTTGTTTGTTTCTGAATTTCGCGCAAAGCTACACGAGTGCTATCGGCGCTAGCCGTCCCTAATTTAGCAGTGTAAGACTAGAGGGAAGGCAGCTAATCATCACCACCCACCGCCAACTCTTGGGCTACTCTTTTACCAACGAATAGTGGGATTGACCGTCACATTATAACGCCCCCACGGCTGAAAGGGCGAGCATGTTTGGTGGGACGGAGATTCGAACCCGCGATCCTCAGATTGCGAGTCGAGTGCCCTAACCACCTGGCCATGCCGGGCCAGTACGTAACTAAAAGGGATATCGAAATACTCACAATGTAGTGAATTAACATATTGCTTTCAGCGAAAGCGAATCTAGAGGTCCGCCAACCATTTTCAACCTGCAAATGGACTAGCCGTGCTGTAGCCACCACGGGTATCGAAACCCCGTTTTTAGCCGTCAGACTTATCGGGTCAGAATGTTGTTACAAGTAGATAAATAATATGTAGACAAGCAAACATATATAGATTTAATACTGACTGGCACTCCTAAAACAAACATGCATATTGTAAAAAGTTTTACATTTTATTAGTTTTGAGTTTTGTTTTTCTGAACACCCTTTGCGTTAGTATGCTTAATTCAACGTCGCATGTAAGATCCGATCTATTTCATCTCTCGAATGTTTTATTTTTACATAAAAGAGCTACTACAACAATAAAAGGGCAGACGTGTTAGGATAATTATTTTCGCTTGTAATGAGAATTGATAAAAAGATAAAATTTGTATTTGTTCCAGTTGCAATAAAAATAATTTGACTAACTATAATGTGAATCCCAGTTTGCCCCCCAGTGGCACAAACAAACAAGATTTGTTTTTTTTTATTTCGCGTAAAGCTACACGAGGGCTATCTGCGCTAGCCGTCCCCAATTTAGCAGTGTAAGACAAGAGGGAAGGCAACTAGTCATCACCACACACCGCCAACTCTTGG
>NW_013665630.1:981458-983286 GCF_000517525.1 Limulus polyphemus
CAAGAATCCCAGTTTATACAGTTTCTTTAGGAGTTATTTGAAATTTGACTTTAGATCTCCCAATGTGTTGTCAAATTAATTTGTATACCAAATAAACAAGCCACGTGGCGTAGCGGTTGGTCTAAGGGCTTATAACTTTAAAAAACGAGTTTCGATACCAGTGGTGGGCATAGCACAGAAAGCCTATTGTGTAACTTTCTGCTTAACTACAAACAAACAGTAAACTCTAATGAAAGAAACAATAGAGATTTACAAAGGGAACTTACAATACAACTTTATTACCGAGCATATTCGGCCTCAGGAAATGAGCTTGTGTGGCCACATTAACTTCCAAGAATTTGTAACATTACAAAGACATTACTGTCACGAAAAGCAATTTTCAGAGCAAAAAAAAATGTGCTGCCATTTCGAAAAAAAAAAAAAAACAACCAGCAAAAACATGTAAGAATGTCACGTGTACCTCTGTTTTATATTTTTTGACCAGATGAAGCTAGTTCGCTCTGAAGTGTGACTGGTGGCGACATTGTAAAGTTGTATTTGATTCTCCCCCTCCGCCTAAAATGAAATAGTGCATAGAACAACCAGGAAGTTAACTAGTAATGTTACCTTTTATATTATAAGTCTTATCAGAACGAACAAACTAGTATGTAGAAAAACCGGGAACATTAAAGTGAATATATCTTTTAAATATGAGCTACATTAAAATAAATATATTACGACATAGAAAAATCTGAAAGATAAACGTTCTTTGACAAAACCGGTGTTAAAAAAGACTGGGTCGTCTTTTTTTTTTCGTTTAAACCAACAAGTAGCCTGTAATTTTTAAGTGAGTAGAGAAAAAAAAAGGAAATTTCTAATTTACATTACTTGTTGATAAGTTAGTAATATTTATTTGTTTGTTTGTAATTAAGAACAAAGCTACACAATGGGCTATCTGTGCTCTGCACACCACGGGTATCGAAACCCGGATCCTAGAGTTGTAAGTTCGCAGACATACCGCTGTGCTACTAGTGGGCATATTTATTTGTTTGTTTGTAATTAAGAACAAAGCTACACAATGGGCTATCTGTACTCTGCTCACCACGGGTATCGAAACCCGGATTCTAGAGTTGTAAGTTCGCAGACATACCGCTGTGCTACTAGGGGGCATATTTATTTGTAAAGTTTCTTGACTTTCTGGCTAACGTATTTAAAGTTTATTACGTTTGAGTAGCAATTAGTGAAAAGATTTGAAGTCTGAACATGAAAACATTTTAAAATACTTGTCTGCACACAGGAGAAATTAAAGTGCCAGTGATTTTAAGTTCTATACCAAAACAAATAAAAACATATGCAATCAAATAACTTGACCTGAATTGTCTTCTTTGTCGATAAACTGAGGGGAGAACCTGTAGGTACATGGTGTGTATGATGTACGTGCATAGTCAGGTATGTGGTGTGTATGATGTACGTGCATAGTCTGGTATGTGGTGTGTATGATGTACGTGCATAGTCTGGAATACTGATTTCGTTTCTCTAGAAAAATGTGTTAATTCTAAATAGTATATTTCATGTGAGCTTAAACAGGTAATACGACGTACTGTTATACCGTGTAAGTGTATTTATATTTTCTATGTCATGATCACAAAATTGATTAATTTTTTTAAATATAAATTTATTTATATGTATATATATATGAGTTCTAAATATTTTATTTAGTATTTTAAATACTTTATCTCGATTATTATCTTAGTTTGTTGCTTGGTATTTCAATTTACTGAGTTGTAATAAATGTTCGCACTGGGAAAATACAGGAGTTAATGAAAGCAGCTTATCAGCAGCTCAAAAC
>NW_013665630.1:983307-993511 GCF_000517525.1 Limulus polyphemus
GTAATAAATGTTCGCACTGGGAAAATACAGGAGTTAATGAAAGCAGCTTATCAGCAGCTCAAAACTTAAAGAGATAGATACCCGTGGTGGGCAAAGCACAGGTAGCCCATTGTGCAGCTTTGTGCTTAATTACAAACAAACAAACAAATCATACTGCGTATATTCTGTTTGAAACTTTGTGTAGGTAAATCACTTCGTGTAGAAATTTTCGCTGATGTATAAAAATACTTTACTCCGCTGGTGGTAAGAGAAGTGCGAAGTTTGTTCTCAAATATTTGGAAAAAAACTATTAAGAATAGCTCAACTCGGAAAATCACGTAATTTAAAAACTTTACTAAAGAGTTTGTAAACGGAAACTTAACAAATGTTAACAGAAAAAAATAATAAGTATTTTTATTCATAAACTTGGAAATAGCCTACAATACAGGCCAATAGGTAAAAAAAGCCAGAAGTAGAATATAGCACACTTAAATGTATTTTCACTCATATGTAAGATATATTAAGGTATTTGAGAAGAGAACAAGGTTATTGATTTAATTTCAAACCCCATATTATTTTTTCTTTTCATAATTATTTCACAAAAAATATGGTCACACAAGTCTCGATCATATTCAGAATGACAAATACAAATACAACAACTCCAAGCTTGACGATTGCCCCTCTCACGTGGAGGCCGGCATGACCAGGTGGTTAGGTGACTCGACTCGCAATCTGAAGGTCGCGAGTTCGAATCCAAACGTGCTCGCCCTTTCAGCCGTGGAGGCGCTATAATGTGACAGTCAATCCCACTATTCGTTGGTAAAAGAGTAGCCCAAGAGTTGGCGGTGGGTGGTGATGACTAGTTGCCTTCCCTCTAGTCTTACACTGCTAAATTAGGGACGGCTAGCGCAGATAGCCCTCGTGTAGCGTTGCGCCAAATTCGAAAACAAACAAACTCTCATGAGGGAGCTAGAATAACTTTGAAATAAAGTACCAGTTTTAAGCTTTAAACCTAAAGCACAAGCAAATACCAGATCACATATTATTACATTTTTTATTTGGAAAAATCCATGAGTGACTCCTGAACCTCCGTAAGAATTTGTCCCCCTCTCAAATGCTGACAACCCTCACTGTGAAAATTGTAAATCAAAAACCTATCCATTAAATAAATTACAATATGCATATTTTTAGGATAGTTTTTCATATTTACACAATAAAATATATTAAAATTCAAAGAATAACATAATACTGAACTCTAAAAACTTGTTAAAAAGATTTATATTTCCCAAAGCTATTATTACTGGGTGTTCTATATCTGGATAATTAAATACCGTAATACTAAAAAATCTTTGCGCGATTTTTTTATTGCACTTGATAAATGTGCTTAATTATAAAATATATGTCCTGAAGAAGAATAGTCAACTTCTATTCGAAAGCGCTCGAGCTTTGGGTCTCATTTTTAAATTCATTGCACCTTTTGTTGTGTGATCGGTGATCCTGTGTGCTAACTCTTTTAACAGAATATGTCGTCGTTAGACATTTACATCATCCAGTAACGAATTTTATCTGACGTTTTTGAATATTTTAATTCGCTGGCAAATATTTACTACATTAAATTATTTTGAGACCTTCTCTTAGTAAATAAAGATATGTATATTATTATTATGAAGACCTGTCATAGCCTAATAGTTAGGGTGCTCAACTCCCAATCTGCGGATCACGATATCGAACCCGTCGCCGAACCTACTCGCTCTATCAGCCGTACGGGCGTTATAACGTGAAGGGCCAATCTTACCGTTCATTGGTGTAAAGTAGCCCAATAGCTAGCGTTGGAAGATGGTGATTTGCTGCCTTTCCTTTAGTTTATCAGTTCAAAATGAGAAACTACTAGCAGAATTAGCTTTTGCGACAATCAAACAAACCAAACAAACATTATCATAATGTTGTTTTATTGTTGTTCTGTTATCAAAATTAATTTTAAGACACATGTAAGTAACTTAGTTAGAATAAAACACGTCGTTTCCAGAAAGAAAAAACAGTGTTAGCTTGTATTTGTATTTTCTTTGTGCGTTATTTTAGAAGGTCAGATAGCAAGAAGTATTCTAGACTGTGTAGCAAAAACTGTCCTTCTAAAGTATTTTTATTTCCTATATAGACCACCACAATAGTTGTATCGCGTGCACCGCGTACGTCACTAATGCACTTTTACAGATTCTAACAGCAATCCCTTTGTTGCTAACACATCTTTATAAAATACATGTGTTATTTCCTGGAAGGTTTAATTTTTATGGCGAGGCTGCAATTCTGCTTTTTTAAGTTAGTCAACGCCTGAGGTGAAGAACGAAATCAATATAGCCAGTTTTTTCTCATGCGTTATTCGTTTACAGGAGATCTGTTACATGGAAAAATTTAAGAACAAGAAATAAAAGAAAAATGAGAACATTTAGGGAACACCGTTAGATCATATACATATCAAGTATTAAAAAAAAAAGAGTTGGTGCAGAAATGTCACGTAAACTCTATTTGATAGCGATCTTTATATGCTCACAACCAGTCTTGGATATTAAACAAAAAAAAGTTGTATAGCTTTTCTCTAGAGCTAATTTTGTGTTTTGTTTTAGTGTTTGTGAAGCACTTTATCAGCATTATCATAAATTAAGTACTTAAGCTACAGGAGGGGGGAGAGCAATCTTTTTTTATGTATTTTGCTGCCATCTTGTTTTTAAAACTAAAAAGTAAGTGGCAAAGGTTAAAGGGATCATTTTATTTCCAGTGCAAAAATAATCCAGCATTTTTGGATTTAAATTATGGTTTAGTTTTTTTTCTCGTCGGAAATTAATATGAACCAATCTTATAACATTATATTATTTTACTTAAACAGATGAATAAAGTTTGTATTTTTGCTGCTATTTGGAGCAATAAGACTAATGTTATTATTATTATATATTCCGGGTTTATTTGTGAGTGATGAAAACCACAGCTCTTGTAAGAAATTGTTTCATACACACGCAATAAAAACATTTAAATACAAGCTATGACATAAAAGGCATTTCTTAATTTTGCCTTTTAAAATTAGACTTTTACACCTATAACATTAATTAATTTATAACATTATGTTAAGTGCTAGCTCTTTATGCTGTTTCTTTGTTTAAAACATAGCCACACTGACTGTGTCCACTGCAGTGAATAGCACCACGTAGACTTCTCAAAAATTATAAGAGGCCCTAAGCTACTGACTTGTCTTGGTTTTCGTTCCCCACCGGTGGGATACAACAGTTGTCATACTTGGTAATTTGATGGGGTTTTTTTTTTTCCTCATTAATCAGTCATTGGTTAGGTCATCATTAACATTTAACAACTTTGCATGAAACTAACAATAAGAGAAACCTTTATCAATGGTTGAAAAAGATAATATTTAACACGAAGCTCTGTTGAGACTCGATCAATCAATGAAGTCTCACCATCTCCAAAGTTTCCCCAAGCGTAAGGTTTTTATTAACCGGGGGGGGGGGTGAAATTTATTTCAAGAACAGTAACGAAGTTCCATTCTGTTCCCCTTCCATAGATCACTGCCCCATAGCCTACAATATCATGAACCCCAAAGTAATTTGGTGCATAAATGATTTAGAAAAATGTCACTCAAAAGTCAATAGCAATTCTAGGGATAAAACAGCTATAGTTGGCTTGGGATATATATATTCAGTTTTTCGTTCAAGCTGTTGTTACCAACAGTAGTGAATCTCTACGGAAGGCAAACTAGTTCCCAGATGAAGAGGCAAGCAGCTGGAGAATGTTATTAGTGTAACTATCAACCGTGGAAACTGGATTTTTTTTCTCTCTTTCTCTCGCTCGCTTACAGTTTTCCCTAATACCAAATCCCTATCTTCAAGTGTAAAAAGAAGTCACGAGACGCGCACGCGCCCTGTCACCTGATCGGCCAGGTAAACGCAGGTGACATCATTCATGCAAAACAAGGGAAACCATCAACTCACCCATGGCGTTCAGCAAGAAAAGCAAGTGTTTATTATGATATAGTCCGGTTATTTAGGTTGAGGCGTTCCCTTGGCTCGTGATCCTGAAGCCAAGCATCCATTAGTGATTCATCCCTTTATGTAAACTATTGCCTATTGCACCAAGTTAAAAAGTCTTATATCATATGAGCTCGCTTTCCGAAAAATCAAACATTTTAGAGCAAAAAAAAAATAATAATAATCATGTAGCTAAAATTATATAAAATCGTTCCTCCAGATATATTTCTTTCAGTTGCATTGTTATTTAGATCTGGTCTTCTTAAAGCATGCTTAAGTCTGTTACGTGGGAGCATAGTGTATGATTAATCTATCGACAGACTTGAAACATCTGGCGAAGTTTTATATAAAACTGGCCATACGGTGAAAACTATAATCTATTATTCATTGATATACAAAATGAAACAGTGAAGATTGCAATTCAAAATATGTTTTATAACTATTAATAATAAAAGATAAGGATGTAATTTTTCAAGTCTTCATTGGAGAAGACGTAAACCTTTGTAAATTGCCGAAGTGATTTCGGCTGTGTTGGGTTCTTCAGATTCAGTACAATCAAAGCGGGCTGACGCATTATTCAGTGCAATCAAAGCGGGCTGACGCATTATTGCTTGTAAATGGTTCGATATTTCTCAGGATTTCCTCTAATGCGTCACCTGTCCAATTTAACAATAAAACCAAAATGGGCATTCTTTCCTTCTGAACGTAGTTGAATAGAAAAACTACAACTTCAAGGACATTATAAAAATTAGCCCTCGGGAAAATCTTGTCTGTCTTATGCATTGTGGTGATTCGTTTGTTATTGAGAGAGCTTTCGTCTCCAAGCGATTTGCAGACACCGCCCAGTTAAAACCGTGACCAAACGTTTACAACGAATTTCTAACTTCCTAGGGCCATTGGATTTTTGAAGCATAGCAATTTCAACAGCTTTAATAAGTACGCCGATGAAAATATCACAAGCTTCTGTTTTTTCCAGAAGTTCGTTTTGATGGATTTACTGCACGAAATCTAATATTCAATGATAGCTGTGAACCACATACGTTTAGATCTTCTGAAATTAATCACCGTTTCTGTCTCTTCAAAAAACAAAAATTACGTATTTCAATAGAAGTTTTCACAGGAACCTATAATTTGCGGCACATAACGTTTCATCGCGAAACGTTACAGAAAAAAGTTGTTGACATTCGATTAATAAAACTTACATTAATAACTTAAAACGACCGTGAAAATGTGACCAACAAAAGAAACCTTTATATCCTATTCGCGCCATTTCAAGTCTACACAAAAATTTGCTCAACCATTTACAATTTGTGTGTGTGTGGAGAGGGAGTTGGGAGTAGTGAACCAGGTATATCTGTATCTAATTAAAAGCACGCTTATTTCTATAAAGTTTAGTTGTGAAATTCATGTTGTTTTCTTCTTTGACAACGCACGAATTTCACATATGTTCTGACGTTTCGTCTTCTTGACTGTTGTTCCCTCACTTAAAATACTGGTGTTTCAGGTTACACTCACAATAGGAACTATAACGTTTCAAATGAATTCTTCTCTTTAAGCTCAGGTTTCGTTTATCTCTGTATTCAGTAGGTGGAGCTACCGACGCATCAGTTGCTTTATCCAAACACAAATATCGTCTTACTAAGGTTTCTATCAGGAGGATAATCTTGAACTTTCAATCATCCAACATGTTTACGCTATTGTGTTCCTTTAGGTTGACGTCCGGTTACTATTCTTGGTAATCGCATTTCTTTTGCTTACACGAAAACAAGGACAAAACAAAAACATTAATATATGAAAAGTAAATAAACTTAGTTGGTAAGGTAGTTTAGGCTCCTTTGTATTACTTTCAATTCATTAATATACACATATGTGTGTGTGTGTAAAACTGTTCAGCCAAAAACAGATAATGTTCCATTTCACGAATAAACAAGACAAACTATGGTACAAACTACAACTTAGGATGGATAAAAACTAAAGAAGAAGCCACACAGCGATAAGAATACACCGTTTGTCAGATTTAACTTCTATTTTTAAGCCTCACGAGCAAAAAGAAATTATAAGTAACAATGTATATAAAGATATATAAGGAGCAGACAAGGAGGCTCAATAAAACTTAAAATATTTCGGTCAATAATTGCTAATATGAGAAAATTTTGAAAATGACATTAGCCCACTAAAAAAAAAGACAAATATATTCGACTTCTTCTAGACTGATAATAGAATGAGCGCACATTATTATTCTTCATCTTGCTCCTCGGTGGCTCAACGGCAAGTTTGCTGGCTTCTAACACTAAAAGTCAGGTTTCAATACCTGCAGTGGGCACAGCACAGATAGCCCGTTCTGTAGCTTTGTGCCTAACAACAAACATAACTTTTCCATCTTTTGTTTTTGTAATAAACGTTCAGTTTTAACTAAACAACAGGCATACGATAGTCAGCCAGTGTAACTATGATACGTGATGACCACCAAAACAAGCATGGTGTAATTGATGTAACCTATATTAACATAAGTGTATGTATCTATATTTACTACAACACTTTGTTAGAGCTTTCTACAAGGTTTCAATAATATTATTATTCTAATTTTGAGTAACATTTTATAATCTTCACTTTTCATACTTAAACCAAATAGATAAATGATTTCATTGACATTTATTATGCTTAAATGTTACAATTAATAGTTCTACATTAATATTTTTATGTAAAAAATACTTCTAATTCTGTTTCAGATGTGACGTCAATTTACCTTCTCCACACGTTGGTTAGTACTAAAATTGTATTTGTCCCTCATTTACGTGTAGCATTATTTTTGTTGTTGTTTGTGGATTTATCGTTTGAAAGGTTTGCAGTATACTCTCTTTCAATCTGATGTTAAAAATAACTTACCTGTTATGTAGTTTTGAAAAAAAAACAGTTTGTTTGTTTCATCGCAAAGCTGCGCAATGGAAGACTTGTGATGTGTCCGCCTAGGAGATTGAACCCTGAATTCTGGTATCATAACCTCTCAAGCTTACTCTTGAATTAGAAGGTGCAACTACACACACACACACATATATATATATATATATACTAGAATATATATATATATATATATAATGGTTCGAAATTCGCGTCGTTTAGCTGGCCCTGACTAGCTAGGAACCCCTGGGGCTGACCAAAATAACAAGGAAGATATAATCGGCCCAGTTAGTTGGGTCGATTAGAATTTTAAGTATTTTTTTCTTTTCTACCTTTCCATCAAACGTGTACTTCTATACATTTACCCTAAAACCATATTTGTGTTTTCGCCTCGTGAAATTATCATTTTTACTTCAATCTCCCAGATGGAGTATCTAGCTTTCTGAGAGTCCTTGGTTTATGGAAAATCTCTGTGACGTATGAAATGAAAAGAAGGTTCCTGGAACATGTGAAAGGTAGGATTGATTCAAACCAAGTGTGACGAATATTAACATCTCAGTAGAGAAATACTTTACATTTTGGTCAATATTAAAACAGTAATCTTAAGTCACATTATTATATTCGTGTGTTCATGTGGATTAATTTAAAGAATTATGTATATAATCAAAAAATGTTGTTTTCAATTAAAGAGTTTTAGTTAACGTTACATAGAAATTTTCAATAGTGTCTTTCTTTTAAAAAATTCAATTTGTAATTGATGAAACAAAGTTAACACACAGAAACATATATCTATATATGCACGATCTTATAGTAAAACGATTAAACGTGATAACGACCAGTCAGAAATTTTGTGAATTTCGGTCCCTGATGTATACCATCTTTTTCCCTATAAAATAAAATTTTATTTTATTATCCAGGACATTTCAGCAGAACGGTGTTATAAATTCAACATAAAATATTTCATTTGTACATCACAGAAGTACAAGGATGTAAATTCCCACTATGTTTATTTAGCAAAATGTCTGAAGAAATTAAAGATACTATTACAATATTGTTTTCTTGTGGCAGTAAGACTATTAGGACACTGAGTACTTCTTTATTTCTACTTTGGGATTTTTTGTAAGTTTTTGACTTCAGTGTGGTTTTACGACTTTGCAAATGACAATAAACCGTGATCTCGAGTCTTCCTCAATGGTCCAGATTTAAAAAAAATACATTAAGTCCCACACATTCACCATCACGCTAAACAACAATTGAGCTTCGTGTTTTTACACGCAACGTCAGACATAAAATACTGTAATGAAAAAAAAAGGGTTCAAAATCGGTAAACCACACGTTTTTTTTTAAATAAAAACTGCAACTTTAGGCAGTCGGTTAAAAAACGGCTGAACCAGTAACTCTGAAATTTCACATTCTTCTATTCCATGTTTCTAAGGCCAATAATAAATACGTTTGGAGCATTATATCTTTAATACAGTATAGAAATTTTAACAGATTAAAAAAAGAATCGCTTGATTGCACAGTGGATTTAAAACACTGTTTGGTACCAGGACTAAAAATATATTAATCCTATTAGTAAGTTTGTTTCTTTGATCTGAAACTCAAAGTTACACAATGGGCTCTCTCAGATGTGCCAACTGCGAGTATTGAACCCTAATTTTGAGTGTTATAATCCCGCAAGCTAACCCCCGAAGTAGCACATTAGTAAATGCACAACCTTAACTTAAATTGTAATGATTAAAAATAACGTCATATCATTCCCTACACGACAAAAAACCCACGCTATAAAAAGTTAGGGTTATGATATTTCTCACAAGATAAAAATATTGTATTATCATATCTCACACGATAAAAAGATATGGTTATGACGTTCTGAATAATATTGATGTGTGCTATATTTACTGAAGACATACTGGTTTTATAGTCGTATAAAGTGTCAATAATAGTTTATATGCTATTCTGTGATTTTGACTACAAGGGAATCCTATGGCCTGAACTATTTATAAGTCTGTTATTACGCTATATCTTTAACTGAACTATTTATAAGTTATGCTAAGTAGTTCAGTTAAAGATGTAGCGTAATAAAATACTTATGCTAAGTAATTCAGTTAAAGATGGAGCGTAATAAAATACTTATGCTAAGTAATTCAATTAAAGATGTAGCGTAATAACAGTATCTTTAACATTTTATCCAGTAAAGTGTCATCAGTCAACAACGGAGGTTCGTTCAACTAATCTTATGATTTCAGTAGTTCATTGGATACCGTCGGTATAGACTTTTCGAAAATTTTAAGTATTAATAAGCTAGATGTAAGCTAAGTATTTGTTCAAACTAATTTTTTTAAAGCTTGGAAGAGATCAGAGAGGCGCAAATCCACTTGTTAAAGTTATTCATAACGTTACATGCAGTCCCATTTCCTCATCTGCCATAACTACCCATAGTTTGTTATTTGTAGTTGTAATCAGCACGTGAAACATAAACGTGATGTGTAACGTGAATATTTAGATTAATGATATTTTAGTTACTATACCCGTAACATTCAAATGTGCAACAAATATTACAAAATAAGCTTAGTTAGTCGAACATTACAAAGTAATAACAGATATAACTTATATTCTACTTTTTCTAGTATCACTAAAGTACCACTTATATGGATTCTTTATTTCTTTTTTATAATTTTCATGCAAATGTTACATAAGATTTTATTTGTATATAGCCGCTCCTATATTTACTACTTGATCAAGTACTTCTTGGACCCATGAATTACATAATTAACTATCAATATTGTCATTCTCAGTCGACTTGCGTATGACCAATACTTGCGTTTAGACGAACATACTGAGTGAGCTAATGGTCACTACAAGAAACTGCAAAAAATAAATGTTCTTGATTAATTTCCTCAATGGTCAAGCAGATGCTACCATTTTGCTTGTTTACGAATTTCGATGGTTATGCGCAGATAGGCCTTGTGTGGCTATGCGCGGCTAGAAGGAAAGTAGTTTGTTAACAGTTCCTATAAATGTTCTCTCTTCTTGATTAATTTCTTCGATGGTCAAGCAGATGCTACCATTTTGCTTGCTTACGAATTTCGCGCATAGCCACACAAGGCCTATCTGCGCATAACCATCGCTAGAAGGAAAGTAGTTTGTTAACAGTTCCTATAAATGTTCTCTCTTCTTGATTAATTTCTTCGATGGTCAAGCAGATGCTACCATTTTGCTTGCTTACGAATTTCGCGCATAGCCACACAAGGCCTATCTGCGCATAGCCACACAAGGCCTATCTGCGCATAGCCACA
>NW_013665630.1:993773-1001426 GCF_000517525.1 Limulus polyphemus
TTACGAATTTCGCGCATAGCCACACAAGGCCTATCTGCGCATAACCATCCCTAGAAGGAAAGTAGCTTGTTAACAGTTCCTACCTCCAACTCTTAAGTCTACTCTTATCTGACTGAATAGCGAGATGCGACTGTCACTTTTATAGCATACCCACGGCCCAAAATTGCGGTGCATGATTTTGCGAAACAGGGTCGCGAATCATAATTTTCAGATTTCTCAATCTGGCCACGCTATTCATTATTAGGCAGCAGTTATTATAGAGTATTTTCACGAAACGTACTATTTGGTTCTCAGGTAAACGAAATACTGAATTTGCCTTCCTATACTCTCGAAACCATCGAGTGAGGATCGAATACTTTTAAAATTTTACGAATCACTATAATCTAAAACCATAACAACAATTTGTTTTATGGACAAAAGGCACATTGGGCTATTGGTTGTGTCCAGCGCCTAGAATCAAATCCCGGAGTTTAGCGTTTTAAATCCATAAACTTGCAGCTGACCCAACCGGGGGGGGGGGGGCATAATGACAAACCAGATTGTGAAGTGAATTACTTCCAACGTGTTCCAAAGCATTAGCATTCTGTTTACAAGTTTCGCAATGATTTAATATTTTATTATGTTTATCTAATCTGCATAAAGCTTTCCTAGATTCTCCACCTTCATCAGGTGATCTTTTTTAAACTACGTCTAAAACTTCAGAATTTCTCACAATTGCAATTTTTTTTATGTATGTCTTACACACACGAGTGTGAAAAAACAACAACAAAAACATGCCTGGATTACATTATAGTGGATGGAATGATAAATATTAAATTTCTCCAGACTGTTTCGAAGCTCAAGACTTCAAAGTATGACAAACATGCCTAAAAACTATCTGTGTACGGTTGAGTAGAAAAGTTTTGGGATCCTTTTTACCCTTGGACAAATTGTTTTAATAAGCTGTTTATGCTTTTCTTTCGCTTATTGCATGTCTAAGAAGCTGCAGCTGTCTGAGCTAATATGTTAGACCTATTTATTTGGAAATAATTTAAAGAAAGAAAAAATGGCATGCCTGGTTGCCTTATATTGAAAAATAACCTGCAGACTCTGTTTCACCTGTCCTCTGAGCGCAATTACAGCAGAGTCACGTGTAAGCACAAGTAAAAATCACTTCAGTTACACGCCGATTCGATTAGATATATACTTGTAGCGGCCGTAGATTTCTGAGCACATGTCTCCTGCATACGTCGTCTCCTTCTGCAAGAAAATCCAATACTTCGGACGTAACAATAAAAAAAAAATATTTGCAAACAGCACGAGTGTCTAGAGGACCTAAGTGATAGCTGAGCTAAAAAGAGTAGTCCGCAGGTGCCAATTTGTTCCAGCAGGTAAAGCTCTACAAAAAAGAACAGGTGAGAGCCTAAAGAAATAGGAGAATTTATGCTTGCTTGTAATATATGTAGTTAGGCGGTCTGTCGTGTGCTCTAGTCGTTTCTTTAGCCCCTGCATCTTGTAGGTGGGTAAATCATTGAGACTTACAGGAACACCGGGCTCATACATCTTGCTGAAGGTCGCATTTGTAGGGTTAGACATGTGATGAATATACAATACTCTCGACACAAGTGTTGTCTACCCAGCAGGCACGTCTCTGTCCACTTCATTAAACACACAGCATGAAAGAAAGCAAATAACGAAAATTTCATCTACGTAAGTCTTCGGATAGGCATGAGCATAATCTCTGTGAAAAGTCCTCGTTCCCTCTATATCTATATTATGACTTTTTCATTATCTATTTTTATATGCTTTTACTTATTTGTAACTGCATAAATATATTTTCAAGTTGTGGAATTCAAATTTTTACAGGTTATAGTTTCTTACACGGTGTACAATGTGTTTTCATTCTAAGAGGTACACTCTTTTAAAAGAAAAGAAAAAAAGTCTCGGAGTATATAATTAATAAACTATTTAATCACACTAATGCCTTGTTTTTTATGTGCCTAGTATACCAAATATAATATATAACGGCTTTTTTATCTATTGGATCATTGAATTTAATCATATACCTAATTTCGTGCGGATCACAAGGCATAATTAAATCAACGAATCGTGCGTTGAGGGCTAGAAAAAGTTAAAGGATTGATCTACCCAGGACATTATTTAAACAACTCAGTAACAGCGTCCTCCTCTTCACAGACCAATGTTTATTAAGCACAAATAAACCGCTCTGTAATTTTTTCATCTCTCTCTCTAAAGATAAATAATATCGGTTTATGGCACATAAAAATGAGTAAAATTTGTTTCGTCTCGATTTTTCTCCCAGTGGCTCAGCGGTAAGTCTGAAGGCTTATAATACGAAAAACCGGGTTTCGATACTCGTGGTGGGCAGAGCACAGATGATCCTTTGCGTAACTTTATGCTTAACAAAAACAAACAGACAAACCTTTCAATTTTCATCAGTTCGTTATTTATGTCTTCCATGACTTTTTAATGCTTAAAAAAATGTATGATCAAGAACATAGGTCACACACCAACGCAAATTATATTTTAAATCCGGTGCTCTTCAAATCATAGACAGGACGATATATTGAATGCTGTACGTCATTTGTGGTTTCTATTCCTCTAAAGTCGTCACATTTCTTCTTCTCAATCTATGAAATTCTATGCGTTAAGTTAAAAATAGCTCAAAGATTATATCATTTTACTTCATATATTTTTGTTTGTACTTGAGCACAAAGCTACACAATGGGCTATCTGTGCTGTGCCCACCAAGGGTATCGATAAAGATGCTAGATAAAGATGTTTCAAACGTAATTCTTTGGGAAAATGCTGGAATAAAAATAGAGACGAAATATAACACACACAACACGACTGAGGCTTGGACTTGCCACCTTGAATCCAATACCTTTGGAATTAGTATCAATGTCTCTTGGATTGCTTTTTTGTAACAACCTATAGATATTGCACCTGTTTTCCATTACGCACACTGATAAGTTTACAGGAGTGTTGATAATGCTCCGTTTGCGTTTATCACGTCTTCTGATAATCGCATTTATCGAGCTCAGACCTTTTACCTTATATATATATTCACATAGCATAAAGTGCAGACAACTTTCTCACCTTCGTAGATTTATCTGATACACTTTCTCACATTTTTGATTCCTCAAAAAGTCTATCTTTTTTTCTTCTTAAAAAAATTATAAGTTTAAAAACAATAATAATAAAGAACGGATTAAAAGAAATTTAATATTTGGTTTACCATTTTAATGTACAGATTCTGGTTATTATGATATCTTAACGACTATCCAAGAAATCAAAGTCTAAAAACGAACATCATTACTAGTTTGAACAAGGCATGGCCTAGTATTAGCGTATCAGACTTAATATCGAATAGTCCAAGGCTATAGAAGTAATACCGTTGAATATTTTTCGCGCTTTCTGCTGTGGGCGCGTTGTAAACATGACAATTAATCCCTTTATTCGATTCAAAGAACCAGAGAAATTCCCTGTGACGACGGGAGCTGCTTACAAGCTACTCTCCCCCTGGGTCAGTCAGTAGTTTAAAATCAGTTGAACCCTACGAGACTCTGACCTGGCTATTAAGCCTAAGTGTATGCGAATAAGATACCATTCCAATTCTACGATTTGTTGATACAGAAATGAACGTTACTATATTTCGATAACGAATACCTCTTCAGAGATAACTCGGTAACTGATAGTACTACTGATAGATTAGTAACTAAAACTGTTGCATGGTAAACAAATTTAGTGATTTAAAACAATAACAAAAGGGAACAAATACCGTGCACGTAGTGGAGCGTCTCTTGAATTTCACAAAGAAATATTTGGTAACATTATCGTTTTGTGCTTACTTTTGTGATCCACAGTGTTTTAGCGGCGTTCAGGAAAGACGTAATAAACACCTTAAATGAAATAGCACATGTTGTTTTAATAATCAATATCCTACCCATTTATAATTATCATTATTAAATCATCTGATTAACTTATTTCTGAGAAAATGAAAGCCTTAACGCAATTCGAATTCAATTCAATAAACAAGCAATGAACAGAACTTGCACTGAATCATGCAATCTTATAATCTTAGAAAAACCATACACCTGTGAAGAGCAATAGGCACATCTTTTCTCAGCAACAAACACCTAAATGTCACGCCTAAAGCTAAGTTCTTTCACTTGTCTTTTTTATCAATAACCACGCACCTGTCTTGTTTAGTCTTAGTCACGCACCTGTCTTGCCTGTCATCAGTCACGTACCTGCTCATTTAGTAGTAGTCACACACCTTAGACACTTAAGAGCAACCACTCATCTGTCTTGCTCAGAATCAAACATATACCTGTCTTGTCTAGGGTAAAGTCAAGTACAAGCCTCGCTTAGCAAGAGTTACGTTCGTCCTGCTTTGTTTGTAACAAAAATTAGTACAACCTTTTTTAACAGCCCAATATTATCTTATTCTCAAATTCTATTACACTATTTTGTAAGCTTAAAAATGTAAACAATAAGTACAGTTTATATCAATATATCTCCTATATAAATGTAATCACACGTTCTCAACTGAATTTCAGTCCAAAACTAAAGAGTCGAGAATGCCTTAGTATTTAGCGTGCTGGGCTGTAAATCCAAAAATCCAAAGTTCGAAAAGTTATAATACTGACCATACTATCGCACGTGGGTGAAAATCAATATCTTTATTCGGTTCAAAGAACTGATCAAAACCATTGTGACGACGGATGCTGCCGACTGACTGCCCTCCATCTGGTCAGTTGTTCAAAATCAGGGATGACTACACCTGAACCCTAGGGGTTTCGGAACTGAACATTTAACCCACGTGCTCATAAAAGTGTCGTTGAGTTTGAAAATTCGAATTCCATTCCAAATATAAAGCAGCAGAACAAAATACTGTTAGGTGGACATAAGAATTTGTTTGATTGTTTGAATTTATGCACAAAGCTACACAATGGGCTATCTGTGCTCTGCCCACCACGGGTATCGAAACCCGGTTACACAGGGGGGTAGGCCTTAAGAAAATAATCATTAATAAGTCTACGTTAATTTATGAATTTTCTACAACTGAACTTTCATCATTAAATTAACAAAAAATGTGTCAACTATAAATTATATTGATCAAATGCACGTAATTCTAAGTTCGATACCATCCTTGGCAACTTGATGTTAAAACTAGAAACTGTTCACAGTATTATCTTGTGCCTTTTTACAATCCTCAAAGTTTATAATTAATGTCTCGAATGCTTAAACTGAAAATGTTTTCCTACGTATTAATCCTCACGGTGGATCAGCGCTAATTTTACGGGCTTACAACGTTAAAATCCAGGGTGGACAGATTGTTTAGGTTTACACGACGAAACAAAACAAATTATATATATATATATATAACCCATTTTAAATATTATAGTATATTTCAACTATTCTTGTTAATTAGTGTCTCAGTTAATAGTTGAATAGATTATAAGGTGCAAGTATTTTTTTTAATATAATAAGAATTGTTTGTTTGTTTGGAATTAAGCACAAAGCGACACAATGGGCTATCTGTGCTCTGCCCACGACGGGTATCGAAACCCGGTTTCTAGCATTGTAAGTCCGCAGACATACCGCTGTGCCACTGGGGGCGAATAAGAAGAAAGGGATAACATTATGACCGTTTGTATGATAATGTGGATAAAAGAATAATTTCCTTCTAGAAAGTTATAATTAATGATGTTCCCTTTTTTTTTGTCATCATACATATTTATAATTTTTTCAATTAATCGCAATATTTCAACATAAGCTGAATTAGGCTTCAGGTACTTAACAAGGTTTTTTTCATTTCACTGCATTTCTCCTAAGTGATTCTGTGGACGAGAATCGTTTTAACGTTGAAAAATCCATTAGAAAAATGCGAGGATTATTATAGCCTAGAGTTCTTTAAGCTTGCAAGTGTTCTTATTTGGTGTGACAGAAGTAAAGGAGAGAAGTTTATTCGAAAAAAAAAAACACCTCCCAAAACTAAGTGTCAAGTATAGGCGGCACATAGCGTGCTTTTCTCTTGAATTGATGAAAACACTTAATTACCAGAAATAGATGGTATCTACCTTAACAGGCCTAAGATAAGATGCTGTTTTCGTGTAGATTAATTTTATAATAGAATTTCATCACAGTTCATAGTCATTCATCTATTTCTGCCTCTTCACTGCCAAGGGTCCTTGGAACGCATTTTCTCCACCTCTCGTGTAGTTTGTTTAACTGGCGGTAAAAGTCACGCGATTTTGTACTTAAACACACGAAGAATAATATTTATTAAAAACGAGGCTATTAATGAAACTATGCGTATTCTAGCGACGCCAATACCAAACATCTTATTTTTTATGTTTCATACCCCCCCTCCGACTACGAATTCAAGATACCGGGTTTAACTAGTCCTTCGTTAATAGCACGATTCTATTTTCCATCTTTTATTTTTCCTTCTCTACCCCCCCTTTCTCTGTGGTATAACAATAATTTGACGTGTATTCTCCAGTTAGGAGTTTAACATTATGTCATTTTGTTTAACAAACAGATACATAAATAAAGAAAGACAATGACAGACAGATAAAATACATTAAGGCAGTCTAACCGACGAATAGATAGATAGATTTTTTTTTTTACATGTTTCCTTCGTGTTCTTTTTTTCTCTAAGATAATGCTCGTGTGTTGTCTTTACAAGTAAAATTTAAAATGCGGCAAATTTTGATCCGATTACAAAACATTATTTTTCTTCATTTTCAAGTTACTCTATACTTTACTTACTTTGCAAAGCATGGTAACGAAAGATATTTAAAAACTCAGAACATATTCACTTCAATAATATACCAGTGACACATTGATCTAAACAAAGTACGGTTTGAAACCATGATAAAACACTATCAAAATCATGTTCTGTTTGTTTGTTATGAATTTCGCGCAAAGCTACACGAGGGCTATCTGCGCTAGCCGTCTCTAATTTAGCAGTGTAAGACTGGAGGGAAGGCAGCTAGTCATCACCATCCACCGCCAACTCTGGGGCTACTCTTTTACCAACGAATAGTGGGATTGACCGTCACATTATAACGCCCCCACGGCTGAAAGGGCGAGCATGTTTGGTGTGACGGGGATTCGAACCCGCGACCCTCAGATTGCTAGTCGAGCGCCCTAACCACTTGGCCATGCTGGGCCAAATCATGTTCTAACATACGTAGCTATTTTTTTAACATTTTGTTTGCTCCCCACTTTTTTAATATACCGTCGCTTAAAGAACTTCTACAAAAATGAATTTTACAGAAAGTCAAATCGTCATCACGAGATTTCAGGGCAGATAGCTAAGTCGTGTCTCCGGTTTCTCATAAAATTTATTCTTTTTTTTGCTCCCGAGACGAATCAATAAATTAAGCACTCTTATAAGTCTTGTCACTAAGTCTGGAACACTTGTTGGAAACGATACTCAAAAACCAATTTACTTTAAGCTCGGGGAGATAAAAGAGAGTAGTTGAGTTGTTGTTGATTGATAAGACAAAAAAGAAATTCTGTGACTTCAACTAGCTAACAGGGTATCTTAACTGTTTATTAGGTACATGTTTTATTGGTTTATTTTGAATTTCGCGCAAAGCTACACGAGGACTATCTGCGCTAGCTTTCCCTAATTTA
>NW_013665630.1:1002180-1011371 GCF_000517525.1 Limulus polyphemus
ATTGTTCAACTATAGATTTTGTGCAGCAGATTCTAAGGTTGCAGCTATCTCAACAGTTGGAACTGTGCTAGGTTGTATGGTGAAGTTTAAACCTAGGTTGAGAATTTTATTTTCCGCCTTTCGTCTTCAGGTCCCCCTCCCAAAGAAAAATAATTGTTCAGCTATAGGTTTTGTGCAGCAGATTCTAAGGTTGCAGCTATCTCAACAGTTGGAACTGTGCTAGGTTGTATGGTGAAGTTTAAACCTAGGTTGAGAATTTTATTTTCCGCCTTTCGTCTTCAGGTCCCCCTCCCAAAGAAAAATAATTGTTCAGCTATAGGTTTTGTGCAGCAGATTCTTAACTATGTCAACGGTTGGAACTGTGCTAGGTTGTATGGTGAAGTTTAGATTTAGGTTGAGAATCTTATTTTCTGTATTACTTAGTAATCTCGAACTGTAATTGTGAACTATGTTTGTAGTCGTAGGATTAACTGTCTTAGTAGGTCTGTTGAATTTTTGAACTTATTTATTCTTGATGTTTTCTAGGTTGGGTATATAGCCAATAAGAACCTTACCAAGCTCGCACACTGTTCTATCAAGAAGATCAACGACTACAATAAGAACCTTACCAAGCTCGCACACTGTTCTATCAAGAAGATCAACTACTGCAATAAGAACCTTACCAAGCTCGCACACTGCTCTAATCATCTGATTTTCCTACTACGCTACATTAGATTAGAACGTTATCCCGAATTTCCTGATACTCAAAGAAACTACTTTCGCCAGAACTACTAAGATAAAAAAAGTTCTCTGCAATACCAGCAGGCACCTCCTAATATTGCATATAGAAGAACATAGATGGAAGAAGCACCATCTAACCAATACAACTGGAATACAATATGCTGAGCTTCAACAACTTTTCACCACAAATACTAGAGCATTGGATATCTTAAATCTCTACACCAAACTTCATCAAATAATACCTAAAGAGCTGTTATGGACCAACCTGTATCAAGAAGATCAACGACTACAATAAGAACCTTATCAAGCTCGAATACTGTTCTATCAAGAAGATCAACGACTACAATAAGAACCTTACCAAGCTCGTGCACTGTTCTATGAAGAAGATCAACTACTGTTGTTTAGGCAGAGTATCCATGATGAAACTTTGTAGAATGGACGGCAACTGCTTGTTGTAGAGACACAAGTGTAGAGGACGACGTTTCGCCTGAAGACAAAGGCGGAAGACTTTCGAAACGTTGTCTAACAGTAAATAACTTTATATCTAATACTCTCTGTCTTCATAAAAAATATACAAAAAATCAGGCAACTAACGACTTGCTCTATGCCACTTTTGATAAACATAACTTATAGACATTTTGTCATGTGCTATACTTTCACTGAAACATTCCATTAAGAATCACGTAAGTATTGAATCAGAGCCTCATTGGAAAGAAATTCATTTTAATTGAAAAACCGTATGTGAAATTGGAATATTTGCTTAAAAAGATGAACCAGTGCTATTCTTGAATTTCAAAGTTAAAAGACATTTTTTTAATTCATAAACTACGGACTTGAGACCTTCAGTAATTTTTAGACTCTGAGATAATTCAGAATAATACCAATAAAAGTTAGTTTGTCTGTTTGTTCGTTCACCTGGACGATACCTTGCACACACAGTAAGTTAAACTGCCACCTATGTCTCGTATATTTCCGCCACTGATTTAGAACTACGGGCCTGATGGAAGGCAACCAGGCGGCAGAACCCGCCACCTGAAGCGGTTGCTCTTAATCCTTATAACACGCCGACAGCTGAAAGTGCGAAGCGTGTGTGGTAGCACCACATCTTGAAACTTTCAGATTTTCAGTCCGATACGCTAACCACTAAGCTACGCTCGGAACCTACAAACTTACAAGATGACGGCATTCTTGTATATAGTAAATTTTGCCCTTTAATTTAATATAGCAGGTTTCAAGATCTGTTACAGAGCAAAATCTGAGTCTCTGTAATCATTTTTTGATAGAATTACAAAGCCAAATGTTGTTAATGTTCTTTCGACTTGTAAATAAACTTTGATGATAAACAGCGTGATTAATTACTTTCGTCTACATGTAATGGGGGGGGGGGTACAATACTTGCTCATAAATGACGAGAATGAAACTTAACGCCATTATTTGGTGATAATGAATCTAACAGCTGTTAGGTCAACGTGTGGAGTTAATAATAGCAGTATTATTTAATTAAAATATTCCAAAAAGCTGTTACATCAATGTGTGGCGTTGATAATAACAGTATTATTTAATGAAAATATTACAAAAAGCTGTTACATCAACGTGTGTAGTTAGTAATAACGGGTATCATTTAACTATAATGAATCTATCAGCTGTTAGTTCAATATGTGGAGTTAATAATAAAGGCATTATTTAATGATAATGAATCTAATGGCTGTTAGAATAAGGTGTGGAGTTAATAAAAGAGTATTATTTAATGAGAATGAATTTAACATCTGTTAGATTAATGTGTGGAGTTAATAAATGCAGTATTATTTAATGAGAATGAACCAAATAGCTGTTAAATCAATGTGTAGAGTTAATAGTAGAGGTAATCGTTTTAGAAAGAGTTGTTGTGTTGTTAACAGTTTGCATCGCCCAAAATCGAACTGAATCTGAATTGAATTTAGTAATTATTAGTAAACCACTTTTTAACAACTCCAACCATCTAACTAACACATTCCCCCTCTCTCACAAAACAAGAACCGTCCTCAAGCTTAATCATGGATTGTGGGACAGTCTTCCACTGTTAGTTTAATAAGTGAATTATAGTATTTTTGAAAAAAGAAATATTAAATAAGCAAGATGTATAGGCTTATAGATTCAAGCTTTGCCATTGGTGAGTTAAAAGATGTGACTACAACTATAGAATACAGATTCACTATTGTTTTTTTTTGTTTGTTTGTTTCCTTTGGTAAACTTTTTAGTTACATGTCCACTAACTAACTGAATGGTAAACATTTTGTTGTTGTTTATGACCAATATAACTAACTATACATGTGATTTTTAACATGAAAACTTATTTTCCTATTTTTGAACACTTTTATTATTTCATTCTGATTTCAATAGTTCACCAGTGGCTCAGCGGTAAGCCTTTAGGCTTATAACACTAAACTCTGAGTTTCGATACTCATGGTGGGCACAGCACAGGTAATCCATTGTGTAGCTTTGTACTTAACAGCAAACACACCTATTAAAATATTACAAATCCTTAAACAGTGTATTTTACATAATTCTGATTAGATCTATAAACTCTAATATTAAAACAAGTATCCACATACTATTTCTCAGTGTTAAAAATTAGATTTTTTTACAACAGTTTATTTTCTATATCGTTCTTTCTCAGATTTTTCATGTTAACGATGCATTGGCCTGACGCCCATAGGGGGCCTAGTAACTCGGGGTATATAAACCTCTTCCACACACGGGAGGTAGAACGTTAGCTGTCTGTAACTTATAAAATGCACCTCTTTCGAGAATATAAATTGCTCGAGAAACTTCAAAAATCCCAGCAGATTTCGCTGTGATTGGATGAAAATCAAGAACATCTTAAATCGTGGCGTGTGTAGCGCACGGGTGAAAGAGAAACACTATCACACCGAAGAAACTAATAACTTATCGAATACCAACGTTCGAGGAACTTGAACTGTTGGAGTTACGGGAGGGCCTGTTTTTATGGTGAAGAAACTGGAATTTCCTAATTTTAAGAATACATGTGGGTGGGTATAAATTTTGTAATGTTCCTGATTAACATTGAAACTCGGAGGATTACTCATTTTGATCGTTAAATTTTTTCTTTCTTTTTTTCTTCAAGAATTTGGATCACAAGAGGCATGGAAATGGGTAAAATTAACCTTCGTGGAACGAATACATTCCCAAGAAAGGTAATTCCAGTAAACTTTGTAGTGATCTTATTTATGAAACTAGAAACAACCAGTTTCTCTCACAAAAATAATCTTTGTTTGTTCCGATAACTTTTACATTTTTCCCAACGGTGGGAATTTCTGCTTATGTAATTTCTTCTTCTTTCAAAATAATTACTTGACTTTTTTTCTTAACTTTGTTTGTTTATTGTAAGCATAAAGCTACACAATGTGTCCTCCGTAAAGATCGATCTTGAATTTTAGCATTTTAAGCTCTCGGTCATTACAAGTTCTGAAAGTAATTGTTTAAATATATGTCGTTCCCAAATAGTTTTTTCTTGAGGTACTCAGTTAAAAGTCCTACTAAAATATCTTTTAGGGCAATATAGTTTAATTTGATGTTTTAATTATCGTCTTCGCTTTTCACTTTTGTTGATTTTCAATGTTGATAAATAGGTAATTTGCAGTCACAACCTCCACCACTTGTTTTACTTCTTTCAAGAAAACTATTTTTATTAAGTGTATTATATAACCTCTAAGAAGTTGTTTTGTTCATTATGAATTTAGACCCAAGGATGTACAAAGAAATTTAGTTTAAATATGCAGCTTTCAAGTGCTTTCGCTAACGTCTTGGTTCATCAACTGGAAGCTGCTTATATATATATAATATGTATAATGAAATAAATAGCTTCAATATTATTAATTACATTAATGGTTAATATGCGATTAAAATCAGTGCTATAAAACAATAATGAACTTTATATAAAATAAGCATTAAGAAAATTTTAGTAAAGAATCCATTGTCAATCCTAGTTGTCACCTTAAAGTCATAACGGATAATACCTGTGGTAATAACTCCCAAATGCGTTGGGTGTATCCCATCTACCAGGCAAAATCCAAACGCTGATATTAAACTAGCCAGCAAGCATGGAAAATCAATTAAGTGTATGGAGTTGAGTGCTTACACCCACAACGTCTCAACTCCTACTGCCTTTCACTGTCTCGAGCCAGTTACCCTTAAAAGTTCTTATAATTCCTAAAGGAGAAATGAAACCACTATATTTTTATTATATGCAACTCTCAACCTTCGCCCTTACAAAAGAAATAAAATAAGATAATAAAATATTCTAAAATTATCTTAAATAGAACTACATTTGGGAGCTATTACCACAGGCATTATCCGTTATGATTTTAAGGTGACAACTAGGATTGATAATGGATTTTTTACTAAAATATTCTTAATGCTTATTTTAGATTATATATACACGTCAGTGTACATGTATTTGTTAGCGAGTTAATGAATACACACCTAAAACCGGAGAATATTAAATAGTCACTCTTCGATCCTTTTTGTTGTTGTTAAGCCCAAAACTGTACGATGAACTATCTGTGCTGTACTCACTGCAGGAATCGAACCTCGATTCTAATAATATAAGTCCTTAAGCTTACCGCTGAGCTTCCAAGGACTCAATACTCTGATTTTAAGCACGTAACATCGATGCCATGCTGCCCTTGTTGTTCATTGTGACCATACTCTATATAGAATTGAAATGACATAAACTGAAAAAACAAAAGATGTAAACCTCATCTACCAAGTGTTCATTTACGATCCTAGGCTGAATGAACAATTATTTACATTTCATATCACGTGGCTAGTCATCAGATATCCGAATTCTATAAGAATTAACTGAAGAATAACTTTTTTATAATAATGGTTTTGGTTATCACAACTATATTAGAATTTCTGATTATCTTCTATAGTTCTTTTGAGAAATGTATGTTTATAATCCTTAAGACAAATAAGATTTCAGTTCTATATTAAAAAAAATAAAATGCGCAATTACCCTTCAACCGAGATAAAAACATACATTCCACAATTCCATTGAATATTCAGATTCACATACTTTTAAATATTATAGTAAGTTAGTTGTTTTATATTTATTTCTAGCTTTAATAGCTTTGCGCGAAATTTAGAAAAAAAAACAACAAACAATTAGACTTATTCATTTCATGTGGTAGAGGTGGTATAGAGGTTAATGTGTCAGGCTGTGGATCTGAAGGTCCAAGGTTTGACCCGTAGTGTGCCGCTGAAAACTCTGCTGCGCACTTTCAATTATTGGGGCGTTATACATGTGACAGCTAGTCTTGTTATATAGTAATAGTAGCTCCGTAGGCGATGGGTCCGCTGAGTTGTGACCCTACCTTTGGTCAGCAGTTCTAAATTAGGAGTGCCTGTGGCTGAATGTTGGGAGCTCTGAGCTGGCTGCTTTGCTCGTATGTCACATAAGTACTACCCAGGCTGGAAATGCCCAATATCATTTCGAGTGAGGCTGAGAACCTTCTATTTCTTGGTTATACATACGCTTTATTTCTTTATAATAAACGAAAATGTAGCACCGCTGTATATCTGTAGGCTTATAACGCTAAAGACCAGGTTTCGATGCCCATTTTGGGTACAGCACAGATAGCCTATTATGTAGCTTTGCGCTCAACAACAAAGAAACAAACACGTTGTCCTTATCCTAGTTTAGAGCGTTTGATTCGCAACCTGAGGGTCGAATTCCCATCCCACCAAACATTCTCGCCCTTTCAGCCGTGGGGGCGTTATAATGTAACGGTCAATCCCACTATTCGTTGATAAAAGAGTAGCCCAAGAGTTGGCGGTGGGTGATGATGAATAGCTGCCTTCCCTCTAGTCTTTCACTGCTAAATTAGGGATGGCTATCGCTGATAGACTTCGTTAGCTTTGTTGCGAAATTTAAAACAAACAAGTTTTTAACGAAGCCAAGAAACTTGGATTGAAGCAAAATGTAATTTAATATATAGTTAACAATAACCAAGAGGTTCTATACTTGTTCATTATTGGGATTTACTGCTACATTTATAAAAGGAGTTTAAAAGGAATTACAAACTCTGAATTTTGAAATAAATAATTCTTAAATCAGGAAACGACATATGATACCTTTTGAAAATAATATACTCTTAGACCAAGTTTGTTTGTTTGAAGTTAAGCACAAAGCTACACAATGGGCTATCTGTGCTCTGCCCACCACGGGTATCGAAACCCGGTTTCTAGCATTGTAAGTCAGCAGACATACCGCTGTGACACTGGGGGGCCTTAGACGAAGTTGCTAAAAGTGAATTGTATGAAGGAACAAATGTCGTCTATTTCGAATACTCATGATGAAATGTGACTACATGTATTTTTAATTTTGTTTTCTGCTAGAAATGGCCCGGCATGGCCAAGTGGTTAGGTAGCTCGACTCGCAATCTGAGGGTCGCGGGTTCGAATCCCCCTTCCACCAAACATGCTCGCCCTTTCAGCCGTGGGGACGTTATAATGTGACGGTCAATCCCACTATTCGTTGATAATTGTTCTGTCGATTTTCATTATGAGAACCACAAGAAATGTTTTACTAAAACAGTGTTTTGCTTGCAAAATATCTATGAGAGCTCCTTTGTTAGTCCGAAGATATCATTAAAGCTTTTTGATTTCATTAGGATAATTTTAATGTCTACTTTTTTTATTTGTTTATTGTTCATGACGATGAATAGAAAATAAGTCTGCAATTAGCACATTACGTGCAACATAGGTTTGTTAGAGATTCAACAGGGGACGTCTGCAAGACCAATCATGGCCGCTATACTTTCTAGCATTGCGAGCGGCTATCACAACTGTTTAGTAATTAAGCGAAGCGGAAAACATGTCTAGTGCTACTGAATTAAATAAATAAAGTACAAATAATTTTCCTATTAATCCTCAATACTTTTAAAAGAATGTGCTACAGAAATATTGATGTTAAACATCCCTCGTTAGCGTAATGGAGAGGTTTGGTAGGTATGGAATTTTGTTAAGGTACTACAGAAATATTGATGGTAAACATCCCTCGTTAGCGTAATGGAGAGGTTTGGTAGGTAAGGAATTTTGTTAAGGTACCACAAAAATCTTTACGTTAAACGTCCCACATTAGCGTAATAGGTGCTTTTAAGGATAAAGTATTTTCTTAAGGTACCACAGAAACTTTTATGTTAAATGTACATCGTTAGCGTAATAAAGGGTTTGATGGGTAAAGTATTTTATTAAGGTACAACATAAATCTTTAAAACGTTGCTCGTTAGTGTAATACTGGGTCGGATGGGTAAAGTGTCTTCTCTTCGATATATAGGTTGCAGAACATTACTGTCTGCTATATTTGTTATTGTTTTCATATAGTCAACGCATTTGATTACTCTCGTTCTCTAACAGTATAGCATTATTTTGCTTATAATACTTTAAATCTGTTAATGACTCCCAATTACTGTAAAGATAAGGCACCAGTTAACACGCTCACACATGAATCAACAAGTTATGTACATATATGTATTATAGATCTAGGGTTGTATGATATCAATGTTGTACATGGTAAGTCAAGTTATGATCCTCTGTTGTTAATGTATTCAAAGATATGTTTGACAAAGAGTTTTCTTTTCCTAGAGTTGTTTAACGAGAGAACCAATTCAACTGCTACATACCACCAAGTATTAGCTGAAGTCGATTTATGAATATTTTCGTTGGTTTAAATATTTTCATCAATCCAGTAGCACAAACTGAGAACAATGTAGTCAGATATTAGTTTATAAAAATTAATCTAATGATATATATATATTTAAATATATATTTAACAACATATAAGGATGTGCATAAATATAGTTTTATGATAGCGTAGCTTTAAATTGTAATTCAAACTGAAATTAGTTTCAATTATATATATATATATATATTGTTCATTTTATAAAAGTTTGAAAAGTTTTGTGTTATAAATATGCACAAAAAATAATGTGAATATATATATATATATATACAAATATTTACAATATCTTGAATCTTGTTGTTTATTAGCTAATTTTGTTTAATGTCTTTTCCTACAAAACGCCTCGATTTGGTGTGGAAGATATTTTAACGGGTATCAATTAACATTTTCCTCTGGGCTCAATCATTAATAAACAGATTATTTGGAATGAAGTTTACTTTTTTCACCCTCTAATGATCTTATCCTTTCAGAAAGCTAAAGACATAAGTACTAACAATGGTTCAGAAATTGGTTGTATGTTTACTCGATTTACGGTATACTGGTAATATTCTTAGTATCTTTTTTTATCTTTTATCATTAGTAACTGGGGCTTGACATGGCCTGGTGGTTACGACAGTCACGGGTTCGAATCCTGCAACCAAACGTGCTTGTCCTTTCAGCCGTGTGGGCGTTATAATGTTACGGTCAATCCCACTATTCGTTGGTAAAGAGTAGTCCAAGAGTTGGC
>NW_013665630.1:1011700-1013073 GCF_000517525.1 Limulus polyphemus
TACGGTCAATCCCACTATTCGTTGGTAAAGAGTAGTCCAAGAGTTGGCGATGGGTGGTGTTGACTAGCTACCTTCTCTCTAGTCTATCACTTCAAAATTATGGAAGGCTATTGAAAATAAACCCCGTGTATCTATGCGCGAAATTCGGAAAAGAAACAGACAAAAGAAATTTACTGTAATTGTTCAAAAAACCAACAAAGAAAAAGAAAAAAAAAAAGCTCCGAGCTTTCGAACATTATCCTCTTCTCCATCATGAAAAGCATAGACCACTCTTTGAAATACCTGGTAACTTCTGAGTCAACAAATCAGTCAATAGAACTTTAAGATCTTTAAGGAAAGACATGTATTTTGTTCGTACTGTGGATAACAACCGAAGGTCATAACCTTTACAGAATCTAAAACTTGGGTCACAATTTTCTGACTTTTAATGCGCGGCACGTGCCAATGTACATGTAACACGCGCCAAAAAATTGAAGTCCTTCTCCAAATGGGAGGTCTGACGGACCACCTCAACGCTTCTTTTTTTTTTATTTACTCACATGAAGTTAGTGGTAAATGATCTTAAGGAACTCGAAAACCGGGGGTGTGGTACATCTTTAGATAGTTCTAGCGGTGCCACACCTATGTAAACCCTAGTAACAGAAACATGCGCGAACAAGAGGAGTACTAAAATCGATAATATATTAGTTAGAAGAAGTCGAATCCCCACAGAGAGGGTTACTCTTCCTACCACTAGGTCACTTGCCGGGAGAGCATCTCTCGGTGCAAAGCTACGTGTAAACTTTAGTTTTATTTTGTGTTTTTTGACAGGCCGATACCGATTTGGTAATTCTGATTAGCACGACGGAGTAAACAAACATCATATACATTTACTGTTCTTTAACCAACGCAGGTTCTAGAGAGTTATTTATTACTTTTTTCACTCATTTAGTATTCCGTAAACGTTACCTTTCGTTAAGGGAAAATCGCATTTTTGGGAATTTTAATTAGGAGGATGGAGTTAAAAATAAAACAAGAAAAGATAAGGATGTACATAAATATAGTTTTATGGTAGCGTAGCTTTAAATTGTAATTCAAACTGAAATTGATTTCAATTATATATATATATATATTGTTCATTTTATAAAAGTTTGAAAATATGCACGAAAAATAATGTGAAACATATTATTAACGTATCTGAACCAAGAAACTTTCCATATAATTCTGATAACTTTTAGCTCTGAGGAACATTAATGCTAACACTATATTAGTTGGATTTACATTAAACTATGGTTGGACTTTGTATCTGTTCATTTTCTTGTAATGATATACATATATATATATTTGTTTTGTGTGTGTATGTATATATATATATATTTGTTTCGTGTGTGTGT
>NW_013665630.1:1013419-1018297 GCF_000517525.1 Limulus polyphemus
AATTTTCAGTTTTGCATCTGCGTTTTGCGGTTTTTATGGACGTTTTTGTTTCACATTTTGTGTTTGCAGTTTTTATTGGCGTTTTTTGCAATTACATATAAGGAAAGCAACTTTTCATGTCCTAAGACAACCTTTCATTAATCATAAATTTACATAACTTCCGTCCAGAGAACTGGTACTTCAACTAGTATTACAATAGATTACGACAAACGTAGTACAACAATAATGTCTTTAAGTTTCTCTAATGCTAATATTTAGTGTGTCATCAACAACAGCTTGACATATTTATGGCATTATTCTTATATAATTTCTCTTGTAAGTGGACTCCATTTTTCTTGAAGATGGATCCAGAGGCTTTCTTTAGTACAGGTGGTATTTTTTATCAAGTCGGGGGTCTTATAAATCCTAGGTATGTTATATGGGGTTAAGGTCCAAACTTTGTAGCAACCATTTCTTCCGATCGATATCTTCTGAGCTTTCTTTCTTTCTACCAAATAACTTCAACATCTCTTGGAAATGTATTTTTGGGTCACCGGGTCATTATCTTCTCCAAATATGAAATTCTGCTTAATCAGTTTCTTTCCATGATGGACTAATATAATATGCTACTTATGCTGATCAATGATTTCATCAATTTTGTAAAGATGGCCAACAACATTCGTAAATATTGCACCCCAAACTATCACAGAGTCTCCCACCTCCTGCATGCTTGACTTTTGCAACCTCTCATTGACTCTTTGGCCGGTTGGAGCAAAATAGTTATATTTTTTATTTATCTTACCAAAGCACCTGTACCACAGTTCAAAAGATCAATATACAATTTCTTTAGCAAAACCCAGTCTTTGCCAAGAAATGAATTTCTTGCTGGTACTCTCACCAAAGGCTACATTTCTCCAGTGTTCTTGATGACTTGTACACAAATTAAGGACAATTATGTATGACAACGTACCACTCTGTATTTAGATTAAGAACCTCGAACAACTATTGCACTTAATCATTTGTGGCTAAAGACGTGGATAAAGTGAACAAATCAACAATTTGTTTATTGTGATACCTTCTCTAACATTCTAAATTACAATGTCTTTATTTCATGTGCACGAGAAGCTAAAACTACAAAAACAATGAGGTGTTCTAATAAAGTTGCACACTACTGTACATTGCATACATGCAGTTGCAGACAAAAATATAAAGTTTGTTTGTTTGTTTGAAGTTAAGCACAAAGCTACAGAATAGGCTATCTGTGCTCTGCCCACCACGGGTATCGAAACCATGTTTCTAGCATTGTAAGTCCGCAGACATACCGCTGTGCTACTGGGGAGCTCAAGAGAAAATAAAACCGAAATTAAGAGTAACAAATATTTTTATTTCTTGCCTTTCAAGTTCATATGTCATGCTGTGTTGTAGCCTACAGAGTGCATAATTCTTCTCGTGATTCATGAGTTTAAAGTTACAGTGGGCCATCTATTATGTCCACCGCGGGGAATTGAACCCCGGATTTTAGCGTTGTAAGTTCATAGACTTACCGCTGTCCCATCAGGGAACAAAATATAAAATCTATTAACTAAATACATCACAGTTGAAAATAACATCATTAATGAAATCATTTTATAACGTTTAACTACTTTTTAGCAAAATAAATATACGAACTGTAGTCGTGAAAGAACTAAGCTTTCTGAAAACCAGATGCTTGACGAAGTACTGAAACCTTTTTATTTAGTGCATATACATTAAAGTTCATCTAAATTGAGTTAATTAACCCACTATATACCAATCATAAACCACTACTTATCAACTTAGCTATAAAATCGTTAATCGTAAAGCAAGTGATTCTTTCCTACGTCAACCGAAGCAAAGCAGTTTGTGCTCTTAACATATCAAGGATCCGTATATCAAGGTTGTAACAGAAAATCACGTGTTAATGAGTACAGCTAAGGTAATGAATTTAGAGTTTTGCCGAAGAAATTCGGAAAACTAAACTCCACAATCAGTGCAATGATCACGAATTCTCAGAAAACTAATTCATCTGGAATGATGGAACTAGTAGACGTCCCAGAAGAAGTACGACTGTATCATGTAGAAGAATGGCCCGAGCAGTCCACGATAATCCAAGATTAACGGTCAAGGACATAAAGTAAGACATCTGATATAACAGAGCATGAAAGTATTGTGCAAACGCATGTAAACACAAAAAGCTTGGATGCTTGTAATTCTCGGTCCTTAAATCACATTCCATAACATTTCATAAATAGAAACGTCTATATAGAATTTGATTCATTCTTCAAGAAAATTCTTTGGTCTGATGTAATTGAAGGCTTACCCTTTCCCACAGAATGTACCCGGATATGTTTGACGTGAAAAAGAGTTAGCTTCCAATGGAGAAAACCTAGTACCTTTAGTAAAACATGGCGGTGCTTCAATCACAATATGAATATGTTTCAGCAGTTCAGGGACTGCAGAGATTAGTGTGGTCGAAGTTCTAAATGAATGCAGCCAAGTGTCAACAAATTTTACAAAGTGCTACTTTACCATTGGCTCATATGTTCATTTGCAGAAAGTTTCTCTCGCAACACAACAACAACTCAAAACACATGGATAAGTTAACTGCAAAGAAGATAAAAATCTTGAACTGGCCTTCACAATCACCTGATTTCAATCTGATCGAAATGCTTTGGATTGATCTGTATCCAAGCATAAAGCATCTAGCTTATCTTACCTAAAGGAAGTGTGCAAGACAAACTATTCTCAGAATTTACAAACAGTATGTAATACACTGTCGAAGACTGCCAAAAACTTTAAAAGTTGTAATCAAGGCAAAAATATGATACACAAAACATTGGCATAAGGTTGTCAATATTTTGTTCAAACTCAATTATTTTATTTCAGAGGTTTCTTAGAAACGTTAGATGATCAGCCGAAGGAAATACCTTTCGTGGAGGATGAACCAGAGAATTTAACAAGTCGACATAGATGGAATTGTGAGTCAATAAGCAGCGTGACATATCTGATATGAAGTTTCTGAAACTGATGAAAAATGCTAGGAAATGTGATGCGATAACATAACTCCTGAGTTGTACTGGGTTGCTCTATTTTGAAGGCCAGATGGAAGGCTCCATAAAATGTGAAGTATATATTATATTTATGGTGTGTTGAAACCTACATTTAGGATCTTTAATGACAAAAGAGAAGATAAATGGGGAAAAATATTATGCTGTACATTCAGGACTAATTTATAAGCTTAGAAGTAAAGAGGAAAGGTAGAGAAACTTCTAATAAAACTAAACTGTAAAAGTGAGTTTACGGTCTTGCACGTAAAAGAAGAGAATATAAAGTTATAATAACAATGAAGAATATAAAGTTATAATAACAATGAAGAATATAAAGTTATAATAACAATGAAGAATATAAAGTTTGGTTAATGTACTTGAATGTAAAATATAGTTGATTAATGCATAAAGGAATGGGAACTTTTGTGACTTTATTCAAACAGGTTTGTTTGTTTGCTACATGTAATACTTCGCTACAATTAGAGCTTTGATGCATTCATTTAAATCTTCAAAAAATGTCAGATTTTATAACACTAAGCCTATAGTTAATAGGGTGTCTTAGATTATATTTGTGGATTTATTGCAGTTCCTTTATGACCTCTATAACATAACTTATTGCTTGCCTTCATCGACACCGAAAGTTAAACTTACCCCCACTTGTTCAATGTTATTATGAAAATACTTCCCTGTGCAAGTTATGATGACTTTGAATGGCTAAATTATCAACTGAAGATGGCAAAGACAGTGTTTGGAAGTAGGTTTCCATCGCAGAATAGAGAATATTTTATGATCCGTAAATATCGAATTGTTCTAAAGTATGACGTTTAATTAAGGAGAGTTTCTTATTTTTATATTGAATGAAAAAAGGGGAGGACTGGACTTGTAATACGGCGGATTGAAACCGGTAATATAACCGAAGCGGATAATATTTCAGTTTTGGCTCTTAGTGTTAAATAGATAGAAAATTTCAAACGACATCCCATTCGACGCTGTTAGAGTGTTTGTATATGTATATATAAGTAAACGGAATATTTTCGTGTATTATAATAAGGTTCACTTTCAGAACTATTTTTAACTTAAAAATCATCTTTCTTTTTTATTTTAATTCTCTGTTTTTTCATCTATGAAGGGACCTGGCGTGGCCTTGTGTTTGCGTGCCCGGACTGGGAATCCGAAGATTCATGGTTTGCATTCTCTTACTGAAAAACCGCGCTTTGCATTTTGAGGCTGAATGTCTGTAAAATCCCACTATTCGGTCAAACAAGTATAGACAAAGAGTTGGCGGTGAATACTGTTGTGACGGATTTATTATCATATATTTGTTTTGATATCGATATTTGTTTAAATTTAATTTATATTTAGAAATGTACATAAATTATACTGTTAAATATGTATTGCGAAACTCTCGCCTATGCTCTAAAGTTGTAGAAGATTCTCGAGTGTAAGAATCAACAATATATGTGTGTATACGTAAACGCCAGTGTAGCTTTGTATTGTTACGTAATCTGAATTTCCGAGAAACTCTCCACACGCCTATAGATATAGCCAACGCGACGCGCCAAAAAAAAACAGTATCCATTATTGGTTTGCTATAGTTGTGGGCTATAAACTTCAGATGTTATAAATGTGATTGTTATAACGCTTATTAATCGGACCACGTCAGATATTTGACCAGGAACATTTATAAATTTCGAACATTACAAACCATTTAACTTCAGTGAATCACATCGTACATTGGTACTTTTACATAAACATTACCTAACTTCAACGGTAGAAAACTCGGCGTAGAACACAGAGATGGCTAGCTCCCCGTTAAATGAATTGTACCTACGTC
>NW_013665630.1:1018635-1020593 GCF_000517525.1 Limulus polyphemus
GGAAGTTCCAGACCAAAAATAAGACTTTATATTGCTTGTAAGTTTGTGAAACTTTTGTATATAAATCCTTGATTGTAATAACTATTTGTAATAACCATTATTGTAAACTGTATTGTTGTTTGTATATTAAAACATATTTGTATTAAAAAAGAAAACTGTGTGTATCAATCTTGTTGGCAAATATCATAAACTGGAGGATATATCGGCATATATTTAACTACTAAATTTAAATTATAATTTAGCTTGGTTTCAGACATTCGAAATTGTAATACGTAACACTGTTGATTAGCTGCCTTTCCTCTAGTTTGTCATTTAAATATTAGGATGGCTATTCGCAGATAGACCTTTTGTAACGTTCGGCGAAACTTCCAAACAAACAAACAATTCTATGAAAGTTTTGGAATCAGATGAAGAAAATCTCTCTTAGTAATTTTTTGTGAATTTAATGTTTCTATGACTTGTTTTATATTTTTCTCATAATCATATTAGGTTAAATATGTAAAACGTACCATAAACTATCTAGAAAAGCTTTTAGTATTGAAGTGTGGAAAAAAAATTGTGTTGAAACTTTCAAATGAAACGAAAAGATAAAGCTTGTATGTTCTCTGCTCTTTTTGTTTTCAATTAGATTGTGTTGACTTCCAAATACTACAATGGCATTGTTTTAAACATGAAAGCCTGTCTAAACAAATAAACAGGTGACAAATGAAAACATATACATATTGAAAATACTTATTTTCTTATAAGTGAAACTGTTAATCTTCGTGAACTGAAAGAACATTTTATAAAAGATACAAAAAACATTTAATAAGTAGTGAAACATTAATAGTTTAAGACTGGAGATAACTGTATGCGCATAATACAAAAAAGTATTATACTGCTAATAAAGGTCAAAACACAGACTGCTAAAGAAGCCTCCAGAACGTTATAAGCTGCATATTAACACTTTGGGCCCGGCATGGCCAGGTAGTTAAGGCACTCAACTCGCAATCTGAGGGTCGCGGTTTCGAATCCCTGTCACACCAAACATGCTCGCTCTTTCAGCCGCGGGGGCGTTATAATGTTACGGTCAATCCCACTATTCGTTGGTAAAAGAGTAGCCCAAGAGTTGGCGGTGGGTGGTGATGACTAGCTGCCTTCCCTCTAGTCTTACACTGCTAAATTGGGGACGGCTAGCGCAGATAGCCCTCGTGTAGCTTTGCGCAAAATTCAAAACAAACAAATTAACACTTTGAAAAAAAAATTATATGCCCACAGACAGAAACTGACTTTAGGTTATTAATCCTTCATTAGCTACACAAATTAAAAATCCCGATAAATTATAACTTTTGAGAACACCAGTTTAATAAAATGTGACCGAAAAGGTTGCGAGATATTTGAAAAAAAAAGAACAATTTTAATTTAATTGGTAGCAACTCTGATGTGTTTTCGTTTTAATAAAAAGATTTAGATGAAGTTGCAACAAACAATTTTTCTTATATGAAACAAAGATTTGGTCTTCAATTGAATAATCATACCCAAGGGATTCCAACAAACGATTTCATGTTTCTGGATGGGAAGGAATACACTGCCTGACTGATATATCCACAACGCGCGAAGAAAGGAAGGTGTGATTCCAACAAATGAATCATGTTTCCAGATATACAGTAATAAACTGCCTGACCAATATATCCACAACACACTAATAAAAAAGTGTGATTCTAAGAAGTGAATTCATGTTTCTAGATGAGCAGGACTAAACTGCATGACTAATATATCCAGAACACTCTAATAAAAAGAAAGTGTGATTCCAAGAAACACACTCCTTTTCGATGACGAGGAACCCACTTTGAGACTAATAATGGCTGGAGACGGCTTGAATGGGTAATGAAGAAAAACTTTAATATAACAGCAGGTGTACAACGTTTCGACAAGGTTTTGTCATCAGCAGGTCTAATCATCATCGAAACGTTGTACAC
>NW_013665630.1:1020603-1028347 GCF_000517525.1 Limulus polyphemus
GTGTACAACGTTTCGATGATGATTAGACCTGCTGATGACAAAACCTTGTCGAAACGTTGTACATCTGCTGTTATATTAAAGTTTTTCTTCATTACCCATTCAAGCCGTCTCCAGCCATTATTAAACACACTCCTTATTGTTGACAGAGTGAGAAGTTATGCTCTTAACTGTCTAAGTGTAGTGGAAACAACAGATCACACATAAAGGTGTGAGTTTATAAACAGAATCGAAGTCATGTAGATGGTATGTGAGAAAAACAATCTTAAAAGAACCACCTACATGAATTACTATAACATTTTATGAACACAGCTTTCATTTTTGGAAGATAATGTTTTGAAAATACATGTATTCACAATTAAGCTTTCACGGTGTATGAGGTATGGATTCTAAAAACCTATTATTGTTTAATAGTTAATAACTTTGCTGTGGGTGTGAATTCCCACTTTTTGGAACTTAACTCCCGTATGAGTATTTCACCTCCATAACTGTGTGAAATCACACTTTTTTTTATTCTGTTATTCCATAAGGATATCTTCGGATCACTGTGCTAACGGTTTAGCGCTTCTATCTAAAGCAAAAATCAAGCCTAAAATACCCTATAGGCCATTTTTCTTGGCGTAATAAAAAGGTTTTTGAAGGAAGGTGAAGCTCCTTGCTTGGGATCCAATTTGCAAAGAAAATACCACCAACTGGCTCAATTCAGGATTTATTACGATCACATGAATGTATGTTTGTTGTGTCCTCGAGGCGTCTACGATTGTATTTTACTACAAGCTCTAACACTTTTGTTTTCTCACGTGTTATAAAACTTTGTGACGACGTAAAAGTTTGATCTTTTATTCATTAGGTACTTTAAAACAAAGTCATTTTTAGCTCACAACATCACTACTTGTATTACCGGCAGCCAGATGAGTATTTATATGATATGTTCTGAAACGCAACCTCTCAAATTTAATGTTATAGTCCATCGTCTTAGTTAGTGTATCAGTAAGTACTTTCTGCCAATAATTACATCTGTCTTGTACGTTTTCTCCAAATATTGCCCCCAGTGGCTCAGCTGTAAACTCTAAAAACTGAGTTTCGATACCTGTGGTGGGCACTGCCCATATAGCCCATTTTGTAGCTTTGTGCTTAACAACAAACAAATAAATTTTCTAAATATTGTAAGATTTCTTTATTCTAGATTATACAGGTGTCAAAATTGATTCATTGCCTACCATTCAACACGGAAATTACTCCTATTACTCCACAGAAACTTTATTTATTTAAATTTCCAAGAATTATAAATTGACTTGATATCCGAAATTGACGCTGTTTATCTGATTTATCTGCCTTACACCATTTTCTTTAGTTATCCCCGTACAAGGGAAGTTTTTCATGTTTATTTGATCACTGGTATTTTCTCATAGTTGACAAACGGTCACATCTTGTGCATAAACCACTATTCTAATCTAACAGTAACAAAAACTATCCTATAGATAACCGAAACCGGTTTGTTATCGATGTGAGTTCACAAGGGGAACACATGGGAAAACTACAGCTTATTAAATAACATCCTTTTTCTTCATTGGGTTTGAACAACAACAAAAACTAAGTCACATTGTTGCTTGTACGTGTTTAAAATACCGGACTAAATCCTAGTGAAAATAACTAGCCACCATATCAGAAATCCACAGCTTTATCATCAGAAGTTGCTATTCGCTTCAAGCACTCAGTCGCCAAAGGTGTTAAAGTGCTTATTTTAATTAAGAAGAACGCACAAAGATGAATTACATCAGATACCCAGTGAGGTTCTTCTTAAGGTCGCGACAGTAATCCCAACCTATATACAGGCTACGGTAAAGGTCAAAACCGAAGAATCACTTTATTGCTCCGCGGTGTTAATATGTTCACATAATTTTGTTGAAACATTTGATTACACAATCACAACTACTGTGCTAAGAAGTTTCAAATAACATTATTTATCTCTTCTATTACTAAAATGAACATGTCCCATACCGCGAAAGCTTTATAATTAACAGTGCAGCGTCTTAAAATTAATTTTACTTAAGCCTGTGAACGAGAGTGGGCTTTTGCCGTAATGTCCCTTTCGTCTGACTGCCTTAACTCGTGAACGTGGGTGAACTATAATGACATTTTGCTTTGTTTTGTATGCTTTACTCTAAGGTTCCTTCCTTCTGGCTGCTTTAAGGAACCTAGAATTTCTTTAAACAATAATTTTGAAGGTAGTGTTATAGTTACATAACACTACAAACAATATCATCAATTGTTTTGGTCTATAACATACTATACTTGATATCCCCAAGTAATTAGATATAGATTTGAGATAAGTGGCGTTTGGACATTGGTAATATATTACCTCTACAAATTCTAGATACTCTTAAAACTTCTATTTAGTTGTCTTTGAAACACAAAATATTGATATTTTTCGTCAAGCAACATATATAATAAGCAGCAAATTCTCAAGCACATAATCTTGTACAAATAAGGAGAATACAATACTTCCGATATTTTCACGTATATTTGCTTATCTCATTTCTTAAATGTTTGTTTGTCATGCACGTGTGACAATGTTGAAGAATGACCGAAGTCATGCAACTTCCACTTCTTAAGCTTAAGCTGGATTAACAAAATAATCGACCAGAGCTCTTTTGGCTTTCTTATATTCTGCACTCAGGTTATTGACCATCAACACCTGTCCAAGTGGTTTTGAATTCGTCGAGTCGAAGATTAATGTCCAAAAAAAATAAAAAATACTGGACAGCCTAGGACACCGAAATGTGGATTCTACCCGTCAGAAGAAGTCATCTGAAAAAGGGATTTTTAACCCTTTAAGAGTTAGTCGATCGGTATGTCCTGTTGACTCGAGTTTGTGGCGTTTTACTAGCTTTCCTTCTGCTTCCCGCCTACTCTGCTGACTTGGTTTTCTTTTGCTTCTTCTTTCACGTTAGGGAATCACTCTCAACCATCAACTTCTCTCTTTGTGAGCTTAAGGTTTTCACACTTAGAAAATTTTGTAAATCGAGACTATAATGGACAGTCATGAGCAAACAAAATAAAAATGTTTCAGAATTTTTCGACCAAAGGTAATTGTTTTACACATTAAAAGATCTGTAATGTTTAACAAGTTTAAATGTCGAAAATCATTCTTGTGTTGTCATCTAATAAGCTTATTCTTGTAAACAAATATTTATCAGAAGTAAAAAAGTAACTAAAGCAATTGGTGCATTTACAAATATGAATGAACCTTTTTTGTTATTATTTTAATTAGCTGATGAATAATAAGAAAGTTGTTATTTGTTGTGTATTAGTAGAATGATTTTCGAGTTGTTCAACTGATTTGTTTTGAACGTTACTGTGATTTTACTTAGATACTTTGGAATAAAATGAAAATGTACTTTATTGTGCTATTACCATACATGTACTTCTGTGTGCTATTACCATACATGTACTTCTGTGTGCTATTACCATACATGTACTTCTGTGTGCTATTACCATACATGTACTTCTGTGTGCTATTACCATACATGTACTTCTGTGTACTATTACCATACATGTACTTCTGTGTGCTATTACCATACATGCACTTCTGTGTGCTATTACCATACATGTACTTCTGTGTACTATTACCATACATGTACGTCTGTGTGCTATTACCATACATGCACTTCTGTGTGCTACTACCATACATGTATTTCTGACAAATTAAAGTTCGCTAAATAATTTTTCAAAGTTGTGGCTGCACAGATATACTAATAACGCAGGTGTTTTCTTGATTAATTAGTGCTAGTTAAAGTGTTCTTCAAATACAACGCTGGCCCAAGCTATACATATAAGTATACTGTAACATTTATTACTTTTCCACTACTGTAGGACTTACAACGCTAGAAAAGAGGTTTCTATACCCGTGGTGGGCAGAGCACGGATAGCCTAATGTGTAGCTTTGTGCTTAATTACAAACAACTCAATACGGTATATATAACACAGACATACATACACATTATTTGGTCAAATCCTTTTTGTTTCTTACCGATCTACCCTATACCACCAATTCTAAGTTAATTTCGAATTTTCCCGTTACATACAAGGACATGTTTGACCAAAAGCAGTAATTACAGAAGAAACAAGTCTGCTTTCGTCCTTCAGAACTCAAGAGCTCTGGCAGAATTCCCGGTGGTAATGGCGTCTCAGTAAAGGCGGAAGGAGCAAAAGGTAGAAATATGTTTCTCAAGAAAATTAGATTTTATACCCACGTCTAGCAATTCATCAGTTTTGTATCAATCCTGATGCATCTCATGCGGTCTTTTAGAAGTTGCCAACCAAGTGATTACCTTGGATTAAAAAAAAAAAAAAGAAAAAAAAAAGGAAAAGAATGTCATCACACGAGATTGCGTACAGCTGCATGTATTCATTAACTTTGTAGCTGTGTACGTTAAAACCCGGACATTTTCCGTGATTCGTGGTTTTGAAGGTGTTTAATTAATCTATAATATCTTTATCCATTTGGCCATCGTATAACTGTCTGACAAGAGAAAAGTCACACATTAGTTTTATGCATAGTATTGAAAGTAAAAGTTGCATAAAATATATTGTCACGGATAGAATGGTAATTCCTGAAACTGTTATTTCCAAATTATATATATATATTGAATTTAAAATAATAATAATTTTATTTGCAAATTATGCATATTGAATTGTAAAAATGTTTCTGTCAAAGCAATGTTTTCAAATAGATATTTTGAAATCGTGGGCATTTACTTTTTATATATATAAATAGTGGGATTGACCGTCACATTATAACGCCCCCACGGCTGAAAGGGCGAGCATGTTTGGTGGGATGGGTATGCGAACCCGCGACCCGCAGATTGCGAGTCGAGCATCCTAACCACCTGGCCATGCCGGGCCCGTGAATAATGTTAAATTTTTTTTAAAACTAAATATCGTGTCATAATACAAAATGATAACGTAACAGCAATATCACGAGAGCCACTTTTTATATGTTGGTAAAAGAGTAGCCCAAGAGTTGGCGGTGGGTGGTGATGACTAGCTGCCTTCCCTCTAGTCTTACACTGCTAAATTAGGGACGGCTAGCGCAGATAGCCCTCGTGTAGCTTAGCGCGTAATTCAAAACAAACAAACAAACAAACATTATTCACGTAGTTCGTGTAGTATCATTCGTCAAAGTTTTATCTGACTAGTGCCTGTTTACAAACTTCAGAATGGTATTGTTGGATTAGAAAAAACGATGTACGTATAAAATAATTTACAACGGCACAAAAAATAATGATTAGGGCTTTGGAACAATAGTATTTATAAGACGATAATATACTATACTGCAAATGTTTACCAGTCAAGCCTCACAAGAAATTAATAGACAAGTATTTTAACGATATTTTATTTCGCTTGTAATGTGTGTGGTAATTCTATCTCATGATGCAAATACTGCACTAAAAGTAAACTGTTATTCACAATATATAACTTTTATAGTATAACTATAGTTATCCTATAAAGATATTTGTAATTATTACAATATATATATAATCAGGACGCAAAGACAAATTCTTGCAAATCACTGAAATAATACACTTCTTTCCATACGTCCGTGGCCTAGTGGTTAGCGTGCTTAGACTGCAAAACCGAAGATTCCTGGTTCGCATCCTATAACTAAAAAAAAGGGCACTCCGCACTCTGGAGTCGTGGATGAAAGAAAGAAAATCAAATGTCATTATTCAGTTAGTGGGATGGTAGCGGGAACTGTTAGTCCAGCTTCTTTTCTTTCTATCAGTTCAGGTCAAGATGAGGGACGGACATGCGCAAAAGTTGTGAAAAAAACAAAACAACTGATTATAACATTTATTTAAAATATTTTCTCCAGACTACACTTTTTGTCGAAAAGTTTGTAATTAACCCAATTGGAGATAAAACAATGAGATTCGTCAACTATTTTGTAACAATTATTACTAGGGTATTTCATTAGAAAGCATTTATAGTGGGAGTGTGAAAAAAAAAACACTCAAATGAAACAAACATTTGAACTAATACATAAAGATTTAACAGTATTTTCATTAATCCACGAAATTGAATGTAGAACAGACCTTGTTTTGTGAGGAAAGAAGAGAGTGATCAAGCTTGTATGATCTGAGCTTCGATTGGTTCACGTGACAAGATAAAGAGTAGGCCGCACGACGGGAGGTTGGTAAGGGCTTCTCTATAAAAACGAGGTTACCTGAACAACGTTCCATTCAATCTTCATGCATCAAAGAGTTTAGGGTTTGCTGCTAGTTCATAGTTGATACTGTTTGTTAGTAATGAAATGTTAAGCCTCTCTGATTTTATGAAAGCTACACCGTCTTTCTTTTAGACTTTTGAAAAAAGATTTATTTATCTTCTCCACGTTTCAGTTTCTAATAACTGACCGTTAGCAGTTGCATCAAGGTTTCCACAAGATACCCTATGCTTTCTGCCCTCGTCTTAGTTCTTGCCGTATAGCGAAAAAAAAAATGACGTCCCTGCACGAAAAGTACGAGTCCCAAGCAGAATGCCCATCTTCTCCGCAACTTACCACCGTGAAAAGTAACATAAAAATAGGCTTTGGTCGTTACAGATCGGAGGTTAATTATTCGCCAGTATCGAGTCCTGTTAGTGGTCTCTCAACCCCAGCATCAAGCCCGGCAATATCCACAACCTGCGAAGAATATTCCCCAACTTCGTTATCATGCATTCCTCAGTTCTCTGCTGTCCATGGCAATATGGATGTGAACTCTTTTCTAACCTTTCAAAACTATGGTGAACCAGCAAAAGTGAATAGTCCAGAACTTAGCTTTACCTTCTCAGTCCACAAGTGCGGAAAGAGTGTGAAGGATAGTCCCGCATTCGATCTCAAGTGCTGCCGCAGGCCTCTCGGCGTTAAGAAGACTGAAGGCGCTTCATCCCCAGCTGTGGTACGGAAACGAAGACTTGCAGCTAACGCACGGGAGAGGCGCCGGATGCACAGCTTGAACGTTGCTTTTGACCGTCTCCGGGAAGTGGTACCCTCTATTGGTGAAGATCGGAAACTGTCTAAATACGAAACACTTCAGATGGCCCAAAGTTACATATCAGCCTTGTGTGAGCTTTTGGAATAGAAATACAATAACTAAGTTTCAAGAACTATTTCTTTTAATTTTCAGAAATGATGCTGATAAAAAGTATGCATTCGCTCTAACCACGTGGTCAGTAAATGTTTGTTTTACGTGGTCATTCTTATTTTTCTAAACGTTCTTCTTTGTTAGACAATTATTATCATATCTTAGACTGCGTAAAACAATACGCTTTGGAAATCTGGAAAAGTCGTAGTTGTTTGAAAGAGATGGCGATAATGGCTGAACTCCAAGAATGCAACTGTGTAAGTCAATACGATGCTCTGACTGTTTTATCTATATCTTTATCAGATTCCTTTCTTTGGTTAAATTAAGATGTTTATATTTTAGCCTAAGACAAACACGTGTATTTTGAATTTAGAATTAACTTTTTATTCCATTATTCGGATATGAAATTGTTAGTTTTTAAGCCCACGATGAAAGATGTATTGAAACGTGTATATAGTACAGTTTGGTTGTATGTAAATACAGAAAGTTTATTTTGTATAGAATGTACAGCTATTTTACCATTTCCAAGGAAATAAACGTCTGATTCTTATATGATAAAAGAGTTCTGTGGTCATTCTGATAAAAGTAGAACTTTAACTGATAATAATTTGAATTTA
>NW_013665630.1:1029347-1030224 GCF_000517525.1 Limulus polyphemus
GTAGCTGATCAAACAATTATGTGGACTAAACAAAACGCAACTTGAACGTTTTAGTTTTGTTTCTTTCGTTCTCGTAAAGTTTTGAAGGACAAAGGTACAAACAAAGCGAAGGACAAACGTACAAACAAAGTATGCGATTGATTTTACCTTAAAAATGATTTCAAAATATGGTCTGATCATAAGATAAATTATTTTATGCAACTTATTATCATTGGATCATAAAAAAAAAAATTTATTCAGAGCAGGATAATATAAGATGGTATATATAACTAACATCATAACCCGAAACAAATCGTCCTATCGCACTTATGCACCAAGTTTATGCCAGTAACTTAGAAAAATTCGTAATTTAAGCAATGAAATTTAGTAACTCATACCAAGTGTTAACTTTAACGTTTTCAGTGAGTAAACAAACTCTTCGAGTCTGAATAGTACAGTGTTATTATACTTCTGTAAGATGTTCTGGTATCTATTCGTAAATACTTTTTTTTGTATACTTTTCATAAAATTGAAAAAAAATTGCCAAAAACGCGAACTCGAACTGCTACTTGCAAACATATGTCTTAAGTTTTCAATGTTCTGAAAACTAACTTAATTACTGAGTAGTCTAAACGTGATCGCTTAGAGTTAATAGTTTATATATATAAAAAGAAATAACTGCTGAAAGTCCCCCCTCCATGGCTCATCGGAAAGTTGATGGTTTATAATGTTAAAATCTGGTTTCGACTCCCGCGGTGGACAAACTAAAGATAGCCCTTTGTGATATTTGTGCGTGACAGCAAACAAACAAACTGCTGAAAAGTTTAATTAGATTTTTTCTCCAGTAAGTAGCCCCTTCTGAGCAGGTGGGCTAAATCGCCAACTTAGACCATTTAAG
>NW_013665630.1:1030309-1036835 GCF_000517525.1 Limulus polyphemus
CAAACAACTGCTGAAAGTCCCCCCCCTTAGAGTTAATAGTTTATATATATAAAAACAAACAACTGCTGAAAGTCCCCCTTAGAGTTAATACTTTATATATATAACAAAACAAATAACCGCTGAAAGTCCCCCCCCTTAGAGTTAATAGTTTATATATATAAAAACAAACAACTGCTGAAACGTCCCCCTTAGAGTTAATACTTTATATATATATACAAAACAAATAACCGCTGAAAGTCCCCCCCCTTAGAGTTAATAGTTTATATATATAAAAAGAAATAACTGCTGAAAGTCCCCCCCCCCATGGCTCATAGGAAAGTTGATGGTTTATAATGTTAAAATCTGGTTTCGACTCCCGCGGTGGACAAACTAAAGATAGCCCTTTGTGATATTTGTGCGTGACAGCAAACAAACAAACTGCTGAAAAGTTTAATTAGATTTTTTCTCGTCAGTAGCACCTTATGAGCATGTGGGCTAAAACGCCAAGTTAGACACTTCTAGGTTTTAGGGGTAACTGTGCCGAATTTTGAGCTATTGCCCAGAGGTGAAAGCAGCTAGCAGCGCCCATCACCTACAGAGATACTCTCAATCGCAGAACGGTATTGACTATTACTTCTACAACTCAAGATGAGGATGGTATTCCGTGGCATCTCGTCTGGAATCCTGAATCGTTCAATCCGTAGCCAGACTAAGCCACTCCTGGACCGCAGAAAAGTGACTGAATCGTTGAAATACTTAGTATATTAGTCGTTCTAAATTGAAATTTGTATACACTTGAGTACAGAAAACTATCGTTTCTTTCATAATTTAGTGCAAAGTTAAATAAGGGTTATATGCGCATAGACTTCCTTGATATTGAACTGATGGCTAGAGAGGAGGAAATTAGTAAAAAAGACCTCACCGACAACTCTTGGGTGACTCCTGGGAATCTTACCAAGTGGTGGTTCTTCACTGTCACTCTTATCATGCACCCATGGCCCTAATGTGTGTGAAGCGGCAACGATTCGCGAATCACGAGTTCCTGGATTCACTGTTCGAACAGGCAAAGTATTAGCCACACCCGACCCTTCCTTCAGAAATTGCCGGGGAACCTAAGTTAGGTAACACAAAACAGACGCTTATGGCTCTATACACTAATACCACATGACCAGGTGGCTAGGACGTTCGACTTGCAATCTATGGGTTCGAGTCCCCAGCCCACCAAACATGCTCGCCCTTTCAACCGTGGGAGCGTTATGATGTTACAATAAGTCTCACTTATTCGTTGGTAAAAGAGTAGTCCAAGAGTTGGCGGTGGGTGGTGATGACTAGCTGCATTCCGTCTAGTCTTTCACTGTTTAATTAGGGAAGTCTAGCGTAGATAGCCCTAGTGTAGCTTTGGGCGAAATTCAGACCAAACGCTAACACAAACGAGTCTTGATATTTCTATGCATCTCATTTTGCGACTTTTGACCACTGCAGTTATAAATCGTAAGTACTGAGATTTCTGTTCACTTGTTATTACTGGTCAGAACGGTTCGTTTATTACAGTGTGAAGCAATATTTTTTGAATTAATTGAGAAAGAGCAAACGAAACGAGCAGTAGGTCTACGCATACTTTGTTTAAATATGATTTTGATTGTTACTTTGTTGACAAGATCAGCTGCATGAAATTCTTTATATGGTTTTCATTTTTTGGTTGCGTCTTTATGAACTGTTGTTGCTTAACCTAAATTTATGATGCGTGTGTGTGTGTTTAAGTTAAACTTTAGACGATTTCATTTATAATTCGTATCACTTCTAGATTATGATTTTGTATGCAAAGCCTTTGATTTAACTTTATATGGGTAGCATATTTATCGACTTTCTTTAATTACTTCACATCCGAGGTTATTACAGTACATGCTTACAAAATGTTATTTGATGTTTTCAAAATCAACAGCACCTTTTGCGGCACATATTTCAGAGAGTTCAGAGTTCAAGCATAGTTGTCCTTAATTTTTAACTAAGTGTAGAGGATTGTTTGTTTGTTTGTTTTGGAATTAAGCTACACAATGGGCTATCTGTGCTCTGCCCACCACGGGTATCGAAACTCGGTTTCTAGCGTTGTAAGTTCACAGACCTGCCGCTGTGCCACTGGGGGAAAGTGTAGAGGAAGTGAAAACAATCAGCAAAAACCTTACGCGATTACTCTTAACCGCTCTGACTGCCAATTCCACACAAGAACATAACTGAAAGTGAGTAGTATTTTTAGAGACTCGAGCCTTGGACTATCCGATCTGCATCCTGACGTGATAAGAACTAGACCACGCCCGGCCCACGCCTAGAACTATACAAGCAAGTTTTATGCATTGTTTTGAATTGCTACCACCATTTTATTCACAATGCGTTTTGTAGCTTGACTGTAGAATCTGGTTTGCTTGGGTTTGTTGTGCTAGAGTTTAAGATCGGAAACACAACAATTTTCGAACACCTTTCGATATATTGTTAGGTCATCATATAGCTAGAAGGCAAGGTCAGGAGCACAGTTTAAACAGAATTATTTAATAAAATTTTGCTAGTTTTTAACTGTTTACTCGAAATATTCTTCTGAATATTATATTGCAGCCAAAAGAGGTCAAAGGTTAAGTTCAAAAGGCCATTCGTACAAGGTAGAAATTTTGAAGAATAATTTCGTGTCGAATTTGAAATCCAAACTTTCAAGGCTGTTTGTTTATAAGCGCAAAGCTACACAATGGACCATCTATGTTGTGTCCACCGAGAGTTTAGCATTATAAACTCTCAAGCTTACCGGGGGGCTAAACTTTCCAGAACATTCCAGTGAAATTTCATTTCATCTAAGTACACTTATTTCGTTTGATTAAAATTATTTTGATCATCATTTGGTCAAAGAGATTTTGATTAACGTTTCTACGATGCTTTAAGTTGATTTCACTCGTAGAAGGAAAAAAAAATACAAACTTTCTACATAGCATTCAGAAATCAATTTAACAATAAAACATGATGATCGTGTAGCTTTGCGCGAAATTCAAAACAAACAAAACATGATAATATGATGTTAAGCCTTTTGATGCAGTAGTCTGGTTACTCCATAAAAACTCTGAATAAAGAAAAATTTAAACGTTCGGTGCCTTCAAGTAATACCGTCTTGAATGACTCTCTCTATTATGAACAACATATTTTATTACGAATTACTATTAGAATGCAAATTTCAGAGCAAAATTTGTGTTCCAGTTTATATTGGATATTCCTAAAATAAGCAACATTGCACTGAAATGTTAGGTCTAAATTTTGTTTGTAATTAAACACAAAGCAACACAATGGACTATCTGTGCTCTGCCTATTAGGGGTATCGAAACCCGGTTTGTAGCGTTGTAAGTCCGCAAACATACCGCTGTACCACTGGAGAGGTTAGGTTTTAATGAGTTAATATCTTACAATACGGGGAGTGTATGCTAAGTTTTTATATGGAGTGTTTCAATTCTTTGATGTAACCAGGTTGAATGGAAGGACAAATTAGCAAAGGATTCCAACGATCTAGTTCTACCTTTGCTATTAGGAAAATGCACACAAACAGCGTTATTGAATGGATAAGGGTGAGGAATGAGGAAGAAGTGTTTGTCATTTCATTAAAATATTTATAAACACTCTTTGTTTAATATTCAAGTATACGTTCTACTGAGTGTAAACAATGAATGGGAATTATGAAAATTTCAGGCACCATTTTTTTTCCAGAGGGAGGAGGAATCTTCCTCATTTTTATCCCCATTAGCTCTGTGGTAAGTCTATGTGATTATAATACTAAAAACCGGGTTTTGATGCCTGTGGGGGGCACAACATAGAAAGCTGATTGTATAGCTTTTTTTGTTTCACAACAAACAAACAAAATATTTTGGCCTGGTGGCTAGAGCAGTAGATTCGCAATATGAGGGTCGTGAGTTCGAATCCTGGCCCCGAACGTGTTTGTCCTTTCATTCGTGGGTGCGTTCTAATGTGATAGTTATTTCTACCATTCGTTGGTTAAAGAGTAACCTAAGAGTTGGCGGCGGATGGTGTCGACTAGCTACCATCGCTCTAATCTGTCACTTCAAAATAGCCCTCAAGTAGCTTTGTGCGAAACTCAAAACAAACAAAACTTTCTCCATTTGCAACACTTTGGTGGTTACTCCAGCACTTACGTCATTTATTTTATGCTAAAAATAATTCGAGACTCGAAAGAAGAAAAGAGAAGAAAAAACGAATTACGCTTAGTGGAATTACCTATGATGAATTATGTTATATAGACATTGCAAACAGCAGGCGTAATTTTTTTGATACAGAAAAGAATGAAAGGTAGTTTCTAGTGTACTATCTAAATAGTAATTTCCATGTATAATGTATACCTGGTTGCCGAAACAATTTTATATTATTTAACGTCCCGCTGTGTTAGAAATGTGATAAATGGCCGCTAGGGCACAAACAGCAATAATTCTTGTTGTAGAATGACATCATAGTGATGAAGCATTCCGTGTAATACACAACAATATATTACTCTAACAACACTTTCAAAAATATTGCCTTATCCACTTCCATTATACTATTGACCATAAACTTCAACTATAAAGTTACTTTTTTTTATTGTATTTGCTGGAAAACCTATATACTGTATTACCAAATAAAATGCTTGCTTATTTGTTTGTTTTAGAGCAAAGCCACATTGGACTATCTGCTGTGTTCACTGTGGGGAATCGAATCCGGATTCTAGCGTTGTACGTCTGTAAACTTACCTTTGTCCCACCAGGGGACAAACAGAATGTCAGATTTGTATTTAAGGTTTCTTAATGTAAGAATATCCAGATATATTTCGGTTTGTTGGCTTTCGTTAGACTTGTGTCATTGTTAATTGTAAAGCGGCCATATAATAATAATATAAATAAATAATATAAAATTATTTCGGAAACCAGATATACATGGCAATTAATATTTAGATAGCATACTGGAAATTGCCTTTCATTCTTTTCTGTTTCAAAAAATTAAGCCTGCTGTTTGCATAGCAGCAATGGAACCCCCCGAATTCTAGCGTTATAAGTTCTCAAACGTACCACTGAACCATCAATTTAGTATCCCCAAAGACTACTATTAAAATAACAACAAAAAATTAAAAAACTCAATCCAATAACACAATTTCTAAACAGCTTGAACTTTTTACTGCCAACTCTCTTCATCATATGCTCCATTTTCTAAGCATACAATAAAACTGCACAACCATTACGCACCCATTTTGCTTTTAGATGTTGATAAGTGAAATTAGAAAACAGCCTTTTCACCACTCACCCAGTGGCGCAGTGGCAATTTTGAAAGTTTATAACGCTAAAAGCCTGGTTTTGATACCAGTGTTGGGCAGAGTACAGATAGCCCATTGTGTAGCTTTCTACTTAACTACAAACAAACCTTTTATACCCATTAAAAAGGCATTATTGATATGACTCATCTATTATCAGCGTACTTCTTTCTTATACAGTACACAAACTTAAAAATTACTATATTTAAGTCATTATAGTCAACTTCGTGCGTAGCTTAGTGATTCTCCAATACGAAATTAGTATTTTCTTTTTCGTCTCAGAAATTAATTACATGAATGGATCGCTAATAATTTCATGATTAATTAAAACTTAGATCAACATATCACCATCTTCTGTAATGTCTCTATTATTAGAATAAATAAATTGGGTAAAATATGTTAATCCAATCAACGATTTAATGAGGCTGTAATGCGTTGTTTGTTATTGATGTTTAATTTAATACTTGTGTTTCAGCTTATATTGAAAAGGTTACACAAACATATAGTTTATAAAATGAAAAGTCAGATTTTTTAAAGTATATTTTTTTCTGTATTGAATTTACGAACCCTATTCTGCAAATTTTCGAAGAAAGAAATAATTTCTTTAGCAAAAAACTTTCTGTAATAGATTAACTCCACATTAATATATGTTCTATTGTATTTAGCTTTTTCTTCGAAACAATTCAAAAAACAATAGCGTTATGCGAGCTTTTTGGTTTCATGCTGTTTCTTAGTATTTTTTATTCGCAAATTAAGGGTGAACCCACAAGACTTCTTATTTTTTATTATCATGTATAAGGGGTATTGCAAAATAAATCACACTTTTTCCCCGAAGTAATGACGAACTTGGTAAGATCACGAATATCATCACTCGTGAGAAAACGTCATTTCAACGTACTCTTGGGTGTTTGACTCCTCGAATTTCATTTTTTGTGAAAACTTTTGAATCATGGTGCTCACTAGAACTCAGGTTCGTGTTGCATGTACTGCATTCGGGATGGCTCAGAAACTAAACAGAGAATTCAAGTCCTCCAATCGACACATCGCAATGCCAGATTTGAAAAATCCGATTAATGCCTCAAAAGTTTCCGAATTGTTGAATTTGAAAGGGTGGTCCGAGAAAAGGTGGTGGAATGGGGATTGGGAACTCTCCAGATTTAAACCCCGCCGAAAATGACGGAGCTTTCGTTCAACAATGCACAGAAGAAATGTTGGAAACTTTGCCTG
>NW_013665630.1:1036945-1043362 GCF_000517525.1 Limulus polyphemus
GTTCTCACTGACGTGCTCACAGAGACAGCCACAAAAACAGACATGTTTGTTGCATTGCTGAAATCTTTTGCAAATCGATTAAAACTCGTGTGTGAAAACAATGGTGGCCCAATCAAGCGATATTGATACTTGGAACTACTTCTTTGATTGAATTAAAATCTTATTTTGCTTTGTTATTCTCTCGGAAAAAAAAGTGTAATTTATTTTGCAACACTCTTTATTCAGTTACTCTCAATTCACAGTTAAAGTTTCTGAATTCAAATGTATGTCGTCCTTTCATGGACGTAGTTGTGATACTGCGTTGAAGTTAGATTATAACATTACCAGTAAGGTTATGTGACCAACATAGAGTTGTACCAAATGTTAACTTTTCAGTTGAACTGACGGAATATTTTCAGATAATGCATAAGAAGAAAAGCTGAGTCAAGCGATAATCATATTAACTTGTTTTTAGAATATTTAATAGTAGTATGAATCATATTTGTAATAAATATTAAATATGCTGGTTACCTTAATATTTAAATGATAATATGCATAGTCATTATAATCATTGGGTTTGGCAAATATCTGCAGTTTTTGGTAGTTTGAAATATTTGCTTTAGCAAAAACTGACAGTTATTATAAAGTATTTTTTGGTAGTTTGAAATATTTGCTTTAGCAAAAACTGACAGTTATTATAAAGTATTTTTTGGTAGTTTGAAATATTTGCTTTAGCAAAAACTGACAGTTATTATAAAGTATTTTTTGGTAGTTTGAAATATTTGCTTTAGCAAAAACTGACAGTTATTATAAAGAATTTTTTGGTAGTTTGAAATATCTGCTTTAGCAAAAACTGACAGTTATTATCAAGTATTTACTCTAATTATTTTATGGAATTGGAATATTTAACCTGAAAGGCATCTTATGTCGGTTAAATGTCCATGTTGGAGATCCTTAGCATTCAAGTATAAATGTCCCTAATTTTTGAAATATTGACCTGACAAGAAAGAGGATGGCCAGACATCTGAACCAGCCGCCACGTCTTGATGTTGACCACTTCTTGATAACTTTCATTGATTTTAAGAGATATATTAATCTTAAACCAATCTGAGTCTATATGAACCCTAGCATCTTTATTGTGACGTATTAATACTTAACCAACCTGAGTCTATATGACCCCTAGAAGTTTTATTTTCTTGTATTAAACTTTAACCAACTTGAATCTATATGACACCCTAGCAGTTTTATTTTGTTAATAATTACTTTCTTTATTCTTGCAATAATTTTGAGATTTTTATATTTTCATACATTATTGGAAGCTTTTGACTACAACAATGTACTTTTTTGAACACATTCCAGCTTTTGGCAAGAATGTTACGAGATGTTTGTGACACCACCAAAAATCACACTCGTAGTTAAGGGTTAATCAGGTTAGATTTGATATTACGAGCATGAAATGGCCGCACTCCTCATTGAGGGGGTTCAAAGGTCTCGTCATGCTTCACAGAGACCTCAATGTACCGGTCAAGCTCTCCATTATCCTCAGTTATTCTATAGGTACTTCAAGAGAGTCCATACCCGAGAAAAAAACGTAATTACACCCGCCGATAATATTTGATCACATGTGTCACATTTGTTCCCGCTAGCTTGTGAGGGGAAGTATTAACACATCTTCAAACATGGCGCCCCCAGGATCCTGAAAATTTACTCCCTTCCCACTTCTTCATGTTCTAATATATTATGTTGAAGATAAAATTATAGCTGTATTAAAAGTTCTCAAGCAACAACAGGAAAAAACAAAATATGCTCTTCTTTTTTTTGAATCTGAAAGGTTTTGATTAACAAGACGAGTTAATAAGGATTATAGATTGATTTTAATAAGTTCTACAGATTAGTTTAAAGACAGAATAGTATCATTTATTTATCAAATAGCTGTATTAAAAGTTCTCAAGCAACAACAGGAAAAAACAAAACATGCTCTTCTTTTTTGAATCTGAAAGGTTTTGATTAACAAGACGAGTTAATAAGGATTATAGATTGATTTTAATAAGTTCTACAGATTAGTTTAAAGACAGAATAGTATCATTTATTTATCAAAGCTTAATTCTAGCGTCTTCCCTGACAAACCTTTTGACAGGACGATCCTCCTTCTTCCACATTATTGGCTAATAACCCAACATCCTGCCTATTGACTGAGGAAATGCTGTTACAAGAAGAAGAATTAACTTGAACACGGTGAAGGCTTACGGGTGTTCCATTTGAATCACAGAGAAAAAAATGGGGTTAATTTTTGTACTGAAAGATTAAATTCCGAGCATGTTGACACCTGTAACTAAAAAGTTAAACATTCATGTCCCTGATAAAACCATCTCTGTCTGTAGCATGACAGCGACGTGATTTAGCTCTGCTTTACTATAAAGACGATTACACAGGATAATGCAGAATATTAAACAGCATACTAGATGCCTATATATCTCAAGTCATTAATAATCATGGTTTAGCTGACAAACTGGGCGTTTTAAAGCAATATGTGTCTCCTTGGCGATAAAAAACCTACAAGTAATGTATTACGTTTCGTGTATCTGAAGGTTGAAAGTGAACGTTACTTGAATAGATTTGCTTGTTTTCATATCGTATTTTACAGTTTCTCAATTTTCGAAGATATTTCATGTATTTCGAGTTGTAGTTTTGTCTGAGGTCTCACGTATTTTGAAGGCTAGAAATTTATATCACTCGTTATTTATTCGAATTTTCCTAATACGATTCTATAGCGCTCAAGACTTCGTCACGTTTTATAAGCGATTTCCCGTTAGCGACTCAGCGGTTAATCTTAAGACTCGTATCTCGGGAATTCGAGATTCGATCCCTGCGGTTGACATAATCCATTGTACAGATTTGTGTTTAAAACATACAGAACATAGTTAAAAAAAGGCTTCCCCTTTTTCGCACAATAATTAAAGCCAATAAATGGAAATTCCAGTTTTTGGCAGCAATCGGAAATTTTCAAAATAACAAATATATTCATTGAATGTCATTCCATTAGTCAACCTAAAGTGGAAAAAACTGTGTTTTGTTTCAGTTTTTTTCTCGCAAAATAATACAAGGGTTGCCTGTCTATAACCATCTCTAATACTGAACTGAAAGACTAGAGGCAAGGCAGCTAGTCAAAGCACCCATTGTCAACTATTGCACTACCCTTGTCTGACAAACCAATGAGGTTTATCCATTACTATTATCGTGCACTCAAGGCTATAAATTTCATAGCGCATTTTTGCAATAATGGGTCGCGTAACATGAACCCTGAAATTCACATTCCGAACACGCTACCCAGTGAGCCACGCTCGGCCAGAGAAAATATTCAAAATGAATGCTTCGGAGATATTCAAAGATATTAAGATACGAATAGTGATTCTTCAACACGTTAAAAACAAACACACAAACATGTATTAGAATTGTTAGATAGAAAAACAACAGCTGTAACCAATATGTAAAAGTTTCCGTAATATAACTGTATATTTACTGTTTCTTTGTTCTAATAGATTAATATGAAACGTTCTAATTAAACAAGCAGAACCAGAAGATGGCGCTTACAACATCTGTGGAAGCGACAATGAAAATATGAACCAAATGAGCTTGTCATACAACAAAGTTTTGTTTATAATGATGACCATAATTTTAAAACTGGCACCTATTGCGGGTAATATAGACTCAGTTTCCTTTAAACAGAAATCAGCGTTATATACAGACGCAAAATACTCATGGCATACCACAGATAGACCAAACTTCAGCCACATGGCATACCACAGATAGACCAAACTTCAATCATGTGACAGACCACAGATAAACCAAACCCCACTCACATGGCGGACTACAGATAGACCAAACTTCAATCATGTGACAGACCACAGATAAACCAAACCCCACTCACATGGCGGACTACAGATAGACCAAACTTCAATCATGTGACAGACCACAGATAAACCAAACCTCACTCACATGGCGGACTACAGATATACCAAACTTCAATCACGTGACAGACCACAGATAAACTAAAATTCAGTCAATATGTAAGTTTTGAAGTTTAAATTATACAGGCCTGCGAATTTGAACTTCATAACAAATGTTTTGGTTTTTAATAACGGATTTTCCATAATTCAGCTACGCAAATTTCGAAAATAATATTTTTTTAACACGTAAGGATTTTTTTTTTACAAATCAGGAAGAAAAAACTCTTACTTAGATGAAATTATTATTTCGTTTACCACAATGAACATTTTTTATAATTATGTTTGTTAACAAAAATACAAACAAACTGAAGAAAAGGGAAGAACATTGATGTCCAATGAATATGCATCCTCATTGTGTGTGTGTGTGTGAAATCTACGTGTTGTGGTCTTCCTTTTATGTATTGCGTTGCCCCTCAGTGGCACAGCGGTATGTCTGCGGACTTACAACGCTAGAAACCTGGTTTCGATACCCGTAGTGAGAAGAGTACATATAGCCCTTTGTGTAGCTTTGTGCTGAACTACAAACAACAAATGTATTGAGATATAACGTTTTATGAAAAATCTGTACATGGTGGAGAAAAATGGATATCATTTTCGAATTCAGCGTACAGGAATTACTGTAGAATATGTAAAAATTTCAAGACAATGAAACCATCGCAGGCCTGTGTTATTGAATTTTGTTACTAGCCAAAGATAAATTTGAATCTTATTTTTTTCATTGTGTATTTTTTATAAAACCAAAGGTCACCCTATCATTTTAAGAATGTTTATTGTTACCTTACAATAACACCTGACTGAAATATCAAAAGAACGTACAATATATTACATCCATGAGTTCGTTGGAATTGTGTCTTGGTAAACTCAGCAGGCAATATGCAACAATCTTTCAAACCAAGAAAATTTGCATAAATATTTTTCTTAGATATACAAGGGAAGTGATATGGACTGTACGTGCTCATTGTATTCACTTCATATATATTCATAAATATTATGTACAAAGACAAAATGTTTTACTTCAGACAGTGTTGCTACAGAGAAACAACAATCATTTCCTATTAATACATCATCATTAGGTCTCGTTTTGCATTTAAATATGCTGTAAAAACTACCTGTATAAGTTTTAGTGAATCAAGGAACATCTAAATTAAATTAGCCAGACGTGGACAGTGAATCCTAGTGTTCGTGCTTCGCAGACCTTTCACGCAAAAGCGCGCTTTGCTCTTTGGGACCGTGGTTACGTTATAAAAGCAACGGTCAAATCCTACTATCCGGTCAGATAAGAGTATCATTTCGCGGTGGACGATGTTGACCAGCTGCCTTTTCTCTAGCCTACCAGTTTTAAATTATGGACAATAACATGTGCGTGATCTTGAGCTTTGTCTCTCTTTACCAAAGTGTTTGTTAATTGTTTTCCAAGCTTAATAACCCTTTCTCTAATAGTTCTTTTGTAAAGGTGTATATTGAATGGTTTATCTTCCTCAAGTCTATCGCTTCGAAATCAGCTATGCACAAATGGCTTTTATGTAGCTTTGCGTGATAATTATAAACAAACAAACAAGCAGACTAATTAGACCAACCTATCACCAGAACACGTAACTCAATAAGCTTGAAGCTTCTCAAAGATCCTGCTGTTGTTGATTAACATATTGACGTATTTGTTTCAAGGCTTCCCGGTTTTTAGCTAGATTAAGTTCTTAGCCAATCAATACTGACTGATTTTTTTTTTTTTTACAAGTAATGTTAAATGAGATCTGTGGTGACTTGTTAAGTAGTTTAACTAGTTCTCATTCCTTGGAAGTTATCATTCCTAATAAAATATGCAATACCCGTCCAGAAAAACAAAATTACAAGTTCAAACCAACAACTATTAAATACAAAACATAATGTTGGAAATATAATATGAAGATATAAAAAATAAACATTTTAATTAATAAAAAATGTTATTCATTTAAGGTAATCCCTAAATTTTCTCGCAAAAGAACTTTTTTTTTTGTCTGCGAATGTTTGAGTTTGTTTCAAACGCAAAGCTAATCAAAGGCCTATCTGCGCTGCTCCCACCGCAGGAATCGAGCCCAACATTTAAGCGTTATAGGCCAAGCTTATCACTTCTTAAGCCTTCGGGGTGATGTTTGCAAAAGTATGAAGCATAAACGCCCACTACTGAAAGAACTACAAAGAATACAACAGGCACTGATTACAATGCACGAATGAAGGGTGTGTTATCCGTCTCTTTTGTCATTCCAATCTCACCAGAGTTCTGAGTAACAATGCACGAATGAAGGGTGTGTTATCCGTCTCTTTTGTCATTCCAATCTCACCAGAGTTCTGAGTAACAATGCACGAATGAAGGCTGTGTTATCCGTCTCTTTTGTCATTCCAATCTCACCAGAGTTCTGAGTAACAATGCACGAATGAAGGCTGTGTTATCCGT
>NW_013665630.1:1044159-1049034 GCF_000517525.1 Limulus polyphemus
ATATAGTTGTATTCGAGTAAAGATTATGTAAAATTATTCAAAGCTACCTAAGGGCTATCTGTGCTATTCGTCCCTACTTTTGATCTGATAGACTAGAAGAAATACAGCTAGTCAACAGCACCCACCATCTAATCTTGGAATACTATTGACTGATCAAGTAGTTGGATGTTAATGCCATCCTTATAACGCACCCTCGGCCCTAAAATGCGAAGCCTTTTTTTTTTGCGATAACGGGAGGCGAATAGTAGATCTGTAGATCCGTAGTCCGGCACGCTAACCATGGGCCACGATCAATCCTTTTCCCTAATGAATTAGCCCCCCCCAGTGGCACAGCGGTATGTCTGCGGACTTACAACGCTAGAAACCGGGTTTCGATACCCGTAATGGGCAGAGCACAGATAGCCCATTGTGTAGCTTTGTGCTTAATTCCAAACAAACACACCTAACGAATTACGAGCATTTTTAACATAACATGCACTATTTTATCATAATTAGGAAAAAAAAATAAAGCTTTCCCTTCTGTTAAGCAGAAAAACATCTTGGCCGGAAATGCTTTAAACCTTATTTCCGAGCAAAGACAGACGGGAAAACAACACCGCAGGCTTGTTGTCAACATAGAAGTTATCTGGGTTTTTATTATTTGTACATGGAACATGTCATTCCCCATCAGCCAAACTGGCTGAGAAATCGTTATGGCGGCAAGGCTTCAAGCGGAACGAGCAGTGTACCTTTCGAACATGTTGACAAAGGCTCGAGACAGTTTTCTGAACACGCGCGGCTTACGATGCTTGAGTGCGCACATCTTGCAGCTGTTCTTCGGGTCCAGATACTGCGCGTGCACCTATCACGCCTGGCGCGTGCAGGGGCAACAGGTCCCACGTGTAGTCGTTTCAGTAGCGAACGCCCCATAAGATGCTCTGATAAGGGAGCAGATTTTGTGAATAAAAACAAATGACCAGACGTCATAAATGCAAAGGTTGAAAAATACTTTGGCTTACAAGGACAACCGCATAGAATGTATTTAGATCGAGCAGAATAACTCCACATATACAGTTCAGAGCATAAAGGAAAGACGAGACTTCGTACCGATATCACTTAAGAAATGACCTCTTTGTCCAAAGTTAACGTCAAAAGTAACGTGGACCATGACGTGCACTGCATTAAACATTAGTTATCACAGTCAGGTGCTGCACAGTATTCTGTAGACAGAATTTCAAACCTGTTGCGAAGTTTCCTTGTGGCGCGGTAGTAAGTCTAAGGGCTTATAACGCTAAAAATCGAATTTAGATACATGCGCTATGTAGAGTTTGTGCTTAAAATAAACAAAAGAAACCCTGATCGCAACATGTCAGACGAGCCAGGTGGATTTGGATCTACATAATCGAAGAAATTACTAACATTTAATACTAAAAAATGAAAAAGCGTTATGATTCGTAACACGTCTCTAATTTTTATAGTTTTTTCAAGTCATTGAAACTCTTGTAATGGATTTCTGGATAAAACATACCAGTTAGCAGCTTCAGTCCTTGTTGTAAAGGGGGTTAGTGCTGTTTTGATAATAGCTAAAAGCTGTAGGATGACAAAAAATGGAAATTTTCTGATGGCCCTTTTCAAACGTAAATTGCACAATAGGGTCTCTGCTCTGTGCACGTTGCAGGAGCGAACCTAGAATTTCGTTGTTGTACCTATAAACAGACTACTGAATTATAACTATATTAAAACACTATTTATGAAAACTCTTCTAGATGATAAAGTTTTACTTCCGTTTTATTACCGAAAAGTCCTCCCCCCCCCCGTGATTCAACAGGCTTACGACGCTAAAAAAATCGAGTTTTGATACTTGTGGTGGGCAGAGCATAGATAGCCCATTGTGAAGCTAAATATATATGTATATATCACTATATAAACATAATAATAAATATATATATACGTGTGTATATCATTATATAAATAGCATAATAAAGACATAACCAGCCGTAACTGAGCGATATAATATAAAACATTAAAGAGAACTAGCCAAACCAGTTTCATGAAATACCTCTAAACATTTCAAAAACAGGAGTATTACTTTTTGTAACTCGACTGCCCTTTACTGGTAAACTGTGGATATATAAAGTTAAATTTAATCTTATGAAGTAGTAATTCAAGAGTTTTGAAACACGTTAACAGAATCAGTGATAAACTTAAATTCATAGATTGTGTCGAATATTACACTGATAAAGCAAAGAAAGTGAGTCTCAAGTTCTAGAAGTTTCCAATAAATTATTTACAACAGTTTCAGGTTTTAATAATATTTTATTGAAAATCTTATTAGTCTCATTCTTTCAATTTCACGGGCTTGTGATGCTGATTTTATCATGCTCTATACTATAACATCCGTCAGAGATTTTTTGGATACCTTTATATATACCAATACCATTATTTTGGCATACTGTTTTACCTAAACGTTTTCAGTGTCTTGGGCTATAAATAACAGGTAGGATTTTATATGAGAGTCAGTTTTACGCCAAATTTACCTTAATAGTATTTTCTTATCACAGTTTTGTTTTTTTCTAACTCATGTGTTCTAGACTTCAGATTTACAACATCCATTGGTCATTCTTTCGGATTACTTGTTTTGCCACTGATAGTTTGGTTAATATAATCATATTAGACAAAAAATATATGAAATTATTCTTATGATCGACTTGTCTTCTTGTAATAGCATGGTTCCACACAACTCTTATGACTCTTAGGAGTCTTATGATTTTAAATCTTCAGAGATTTACAGTACTTTGTAATCAATGTTGTCCTGTCATGGACCATACTTTTCTTCGGTTTGTTTGTTTTTTATTAAGCACAAAACTACAAATGGGATATCTGTGCTGTGCTTACTACTGGTATCGAAACCTGTTTTTAGCGTTATAAGCCATCACACTCACCGCTGAGCACTGTTTTTCGGACAGAAAAACAGAAAATCTGTAAAAGTTTATGAATTATTTTATGAAAGATATGAAATTTTGCTTCATGAGCTTTCCTTACATCTGCTGGTAAATAATTCCAATTTCAAATATAAAAACTGTTTCTATTCAGCAAATATAATTATTGTACTCACACATTTTAATATCTGTAACTAGACAGTCAAGGTCGTCCTTGAACACATATATAATTATAATTACGCTGACATAGCGCTTGTCACTTTTGTAATGTGTTAATACCTACCTTGAGTGTTACATGCAATCTCGTATGGTTGGTTCGTTTTTATCGATTATCTATGTAACGCAGTGTTTTTTTTATAAATCAAAGTAAAGTTATCAAGCATGATATTGATCTTCGGATTGCGAGTCGAACACCTTAACCACCAGAGCTATGCCACGCCTTATATTACTGATACGGCAATATTCAGTTAATACATTGGTAGGTTATAAACATGGGAGTTACTGTCATTCCTAGAAACGGATACGGACTGAGAGGTAACAGAACTCAGGTCGCCAGGGTTCAATATATGTCACCTGGAAAATTCTAAAATAAGGAACATATTTATGGGAATTTGATTATTTTCAGCGTTTTCGTCAAGTCGGAAACTAAGGTTTAAAAAACGATGAAGCGCACCCTGTAAAAGTACGGAACTAATCTTGTTCCGTTTTACCCGAAACGAAATGTTGAATTTTGCGGCTGAATAAGAAACGGGTCTATAAAACATATAACATAGCAACCCTAATAGTTTCTCATGCGTAAGTGCTTCAACTAAAAAATATTTACCTTTGAGGTTATCCTTTTCTTTTTTTACAGATTATCCTGTAGTGGATGCAATTTTAATTATTTTCATTTTTAGATGATGTTTTGTGGTATGTCGCAATCACACCACACGTTATCATTGCACGTGAAAAGTGTAACTTGGTGGCGCTACTTAACTTAGAACCACTGTGAAGCGGCTACATCACAGTGATACCACATTTCATTGTTACATAGAATAGTGTCTCTCTGAGACAATACTTCACCTTGGTAAATATGTGAAGTAGCTACATCACAGTGCTACCACATTTCATTGTTACATAGAATAGTGTCTCTCTGAGACAATACTTCACCTTGGTAAATATGTGAAGTAGCTACATCACAGTGCTACCACATTTCATTGTTACATAGAATAGTGTCTCTCTGAGACAATACTTCACCTTGGTAAATATGTGAAGTAGCTACATCACAGTGCTACCACATTTCATTGTTACATAGAATAGTGTCTCTCTGAGACAATACTTCACCTTGTAAATATGTGAAGTAGCTACATCACAGTGCTACCACATATCATTGTTACATAGAATAGTGTCTCTCGGGAATACCACATCACCTGAACTGTTTAGGCGCCAATTTTTTTATTATAATATTCTAACTATTGCTTGCCCTAAGTTCGAACCCACTACTTCTACAGATCTGCTATTCACGCCCCGTTATCGCAAAAAAAAAGGCTTCGCATTTTAGGGTCGAGGGTGCGTTATAAGGATGGCATTAACATCCAAATACTTGATCAGTCAATAGTATTCCAAGATTAGATGGTGGGTGCTGTTAACTAGCTGTATTTCTTCTAGTCTATCAGATCAAAATTAGGGACGAATAGCACAGATAGCCCTTAGGTAGCTTTGAATAATTTTACATAATCTTTACTCGAATACAACTATATTCATAATACGCTGTCAGATGATGTGGTTCCTATGGGCCACGTGATGTGTATGTTAGGTAGACATCAGCCTTTCTTTAGTTTTAGTTATGGGAGCCACAAAAATAATTTCTTTTTTCATGATAACCGAGAGATTTTTTACGAAGTGTTTCTTTGAGGATTACAATATTAATTGTTTGTTTGTAATTAAGCACAAAGATACACAATGGGCTATCTGTGCT
>NW_013665630.1:1050034-1052739 GCF_000517525.1 Limulus polyphemus
GATTGACCTTCACATAATAACGCCCCCACGGCTAAAAGGGCGAGCATGTTTGGTGTGACGGGGATTCGAACTCGCGACCCGCAGATTGCGAGCCGAACGTTCTAACCACCTGGCTATGCCGGGCCATTTATAGCCATTTATAGAGAAAGGAAAACATAATCCATCAGCAGGCACAGTCGGCTCTAATTTATGACTGCTGATCATCTGAAGGTGCAAAACGTGTTCAGCAGCATATCGTGGCTCGAACCTCGGAACTTCTTACCTGCGGACCGTAATGAACATCACAAAGCCAGGCTCAGACAAAATTAATAAGTATTATTAAAACTGCTTTACTAATATTAGACCTGTGAAATGCTTTCATGTATGTCTTACGTTGATACAGAATGATGCAAAAATTTTAAACATATTTTAACTTATTTAGAAAACATAGCATACCTTTAAATACTTACAACTTGTTTTCTAATTCAAACATAGACCGACAGCTATTTCCAGTGAATTTTTTATTGCAAAAATCCCTACTTGATAAGGTAACTCAGCGAGAAGGCAAGCTTATATCGAATCACTCTGACGATTCGTGGTTTGCGCCCCTTTGCTACAAGAAACACGCCCCGCACTTTGAGCCGTGGGTAAGCTTAAAGAGTGAACTATCATATTCCACTGCCCCCCAGTGGCACAGCGGTATGTCTACGGACTTACAACGCTAGAAACCGGGTTTCGAAACCCGTGGTGGGCAGAGCACAGATAGCCCATTGTGTAGCTTTGTGCTTAACTTTAAACAAACAAACATATTCCACTATTTGATCAAATAAGTGTAACCAAAGAGTTAGCGGTGATAGCTATAAGTTCAAAATTAAGTAAGGCCGTGCACAGATAACCTTTGTGAAACTTAGCGACAAATTTCTGAAACAGACAAAAGCATTTAAATACAGTCAAAGTCGTTTGTCTGCTATTTCAAACACGAGTCGCTTTTACTGAACGTTTTGTAGCAATGTTATTTCATTTCTCATTTATTCAAAACTTCTAAATACTTCCAAACATGCTTCAAATTTACTGAAAATCTTAAATACTTTTAACACGCTGTAGTAGTTCAGGAAACCTCGAAATATGTTCGACTCTTGAATAAGAACATTGAATATAATTACTGGCCAACTAAGTTGTTAGATAACACCGTTAATAAAATCTATCTAAAAGAAAAGAACAATTACACAGACTTGTTATTGTACACCAATTAATTTCTCAAAGACGTTGTCTTGGACATTTGTGTCATCAGAAACTAACCGAACCAGATCGTGCACTAAAGTAAACAAACGGAACTTGCAACAACGTACCCTAAATAACTTCGTTGAAAAGTTCTTGAAAATTAATGCCTTTGAAAAAAGATTCATTGCTGTGCGATAACAGTGCTCATCGTTAATTATCCATGCCACAACTAGACGGTAACAGTTTATTGACACAGAAGGTGAAATAATAATAGACTGCGAATCCGCCAAGTCTGCGACATCAATTGCGACTGTACAGAGTGATTCTCTACAGTCATTTTCACAAGTGTGGTCTTTGGTTTGGTCAACCTTCATCCTACCCGCTTCAGACCAGCAATCAGTCATTACATATTATTTGCGGGTGGCCTGATTGAAAGAAAAAGTGTTGGTATAGGCGCCAAAGATCTCTGTAATCAGTTAAGTTGGCCAACAGAGGATATTCAACTCTGTTAGCAATTCATATATATATATGTCTACCATAATAATGTACCCAAGAGGACACACTTCATTTAAAAAGGAAATATCTTCCAAAACAGGATTAAATTTCATCTTGAAAGATTCCGGCTGCTTGAATCTCATATTTTTATCAATGAACGTAAGTTTCAATTAGATTCTTAAATAATGAAAGAAGTCTTAATTACCTTGGTGGTAAAACTTGGTGGTAATGCTTTCGATGGTACATTATGTGACACATGAGCTAAATGGTTTGTTTGTTTGTTTGTTTTAGAGCAATGCCACATTGGGCTATCTACTGTGTCCACTGCGGGGTCATCGGACCTCGGATTTTAGCATTTTTAGTCCGTAAATTTGCCGCTGTCCCACCGAAGGATACGTTAAACAACCAAGTAAAAAAAAACTTCAAGGTTGTTGGCATTACTCAATGTTATTGTTTTAATGACTGCTTAATAAATGTCCCTGGCGATTCAGCGATACGTTTCAGAGCTTATAAAGCTAAAATTAGGAGTTTGATCTTAAGGAGGGCACAGCTAAAACAACAGCTTAACAAATCTGTCAACTTTTGAAGATTTTCTATAAAAACTAAAGAATCTTAAAAGGTTTGCATGAAAAAAATTATGGCTTTGAAAGTAATTTATGGCTTCTAATAGAAGTGAAAAAGGTTAAAGATGGACAAAGAAAACCGGTTTTAAAAAGAGAGCTAAACATGGGCTCTAGCTATATAAGGTAAGATTAGATTATTTTTGCATCTCTCGAAAATAGAAAAAGAGGGTGATAATCTTTTGCAATATCGAACATATATAGTTTTCTATCATGAATTATGAAATACATTAAGCTATAAGAGGAAATATACCTTGAATTTGAAAAACATGACGTGATGCTGAAAATAGCAAAGTATTATTTATTAATATTGTAGCCCCCCAGTGGCACAGCAGTATGTCTGCGGACTTACAACGCTAGAATCCGGGTTTCGATACCCGTGGTGGGCAG
>NW_013665630.1:1053708-1066608 GCF_000517525.1 Limulus polyphemus
CCGGCATAGCCAGGTGGTTAGAACGTTCGGCGGGTCGCGAGTTCGAATCCCTGTCACACATAACATGCTCGCCCTTTTAGCCGTGGGGGCGTTATTATGTGAAGGTCAATCCCACTATTCGTTGGTAAAACCTGGTGGTAATGCTATAGATTATGTTTTCCTTTCTCTATAAATGGCCCGGCATGACCAGGTGGTTAGAACGTTCGGCTCGCAATCTGCGGGTCGCGAGTTCGAATCCCCGTCACACCAAACATGCTCGCCCTTTTAGCCGTGGGGGCGTTATTATGTGAAGGTCAATCCCACTATTCGTTGGTAAAAGAGTAGCCTAAGAGTTGGTGGTGGGTGGTGATGAAAAGCTGCCTTCCCTCTAGTCTCACAATCCTAAATTAGGGACGGCTAGCGCAGATAGCCCTCGTGTAGCTTTGCACGAAATTTAAAACAAACAAACAATTCTCTATAAACTATTTCAAGCCCGTGTTCCTCAACGTTAGTCAGACGAGTGAAATAGCCAATGTGCAGAAAATATCAGAAACCTTAATAATCTATTACAAATTACTGACTTGTTTACATGCTATTAATTATCAGCGGAGTAAACATAGTGTGTCACATACTGAGTCACTTTTTGTTACAGTCTGTCACAACTCTCAACGTAAAGAACTGAAGAAAAACAATTGGCGAAATTTCTTATTTCCTATATAGCTATGTAGGAAAGTAAGTGGGGTTAGGTGTAATACTGATATGTGTTGTTGTGTGTGTTTTTTTACATTGTTTGTGTGACTCGTATATTAACCCATTGCCTTACTATTTTTTTCATAGAATTTTGAACACATTCATAATAATAATAAATAACTCATAATACATAATGCAAAACAGTTTATTTCATGTATGATTATAAGACGATAGGTTTAAATAATAGATTTGACGAAAAGTAAGGCAATGGGTTAATACGGATCCTACAGTTAACAGAGTAATTGACCCAAAAGTAATTTGAGCATACATCATTTGGAAGAAAAAAAGCATGTTTATGAACCACATTCGAAGAAAAGATGTATGCACAAAATTACTTCTGTGTCTATTACTTTGGTAACTATAAGATTCATATTAACCTATTGTCCTACTTTTCTTCGAATTTGGTTCATAAACATGTTTTTTTTTTGTCAAACGATATATGCAAAAAATTACTTATGTGGCTATTACCTTGGTGGCTATAGGATCCATATTAACCCATTGTCTTACCTTTGACAAAAAAAAAACATGTTTATGAACTCAGTCAGCAATTGCAGATGCGTTTTCTGAATATAATATAATGGGCTGATATCTAATAGACACAAAAAAATATATTCCACAATCTTATAGTACGAAGCAACGAAAGTGAGCAAAGCGAAAATCAGCTTCATGTAAAATAAAATTAAAGGAGAATTACTACTATAATGAACCTCATTTTATTGATTTGGCTTCATGTACTTGGAATTTATAATATAAATATGGAATACTGTGATTCCAGATTTATGTAACTCAAAGCTGTTCATTTCTAGACGATTTTATTCATGTAATGAGAAATCTCTGAGAAGAAAGGTTCTAATTCTAACCTCACTAGCAGAATGTGTTTTCTGGGGGAGGGGGATCTCAGTTGTTAAGTAGTTATGTAGCTCAAAGCTGTTCATTTCTAGACGATTTTATTCATGTAATGAGAAATCTCTGAGAAGAAAGGTTCTAATTCTAATCTCACTAGCAGAATGTGTTTTCTGGGGGAGGGGGATCTCAGTTGTTAAGACTTATTACTGAAGCATTTACGTTGGGAAAATATTAGGTTCGCCTATTTTAAATGTCGAATTCTTACATTTCAAACGTGGGAGTAACAGAACATATGAGTAGCTATTCTTATTCTAAGTCCCCCGGTGGGTCAGCGATAAGTCTAAAGACTTACAATTTTAAGATCCGAAGTTCGATTTCTCGTGGTGGACACAGCAAATAATCTTATATGGGTTTGCTTTAACGGATGGTAAAATCCGGGGTTCGATTCCACGCGGTAGGCACAGCAAATAGCCCAATTTGCTCTAAAAAAGAAAATATGCACACACACTAGTCCCCTCTTCAGTGGCTCACTGGTAAGTTTGTAGACTTATAACTCTGAAAAGTGGGTTTCGACACCTGTGGTGGACACAGCATAGGTAACCAATTCTGTAGCTTTGTGTTTAACAACAAACATACAAACAAAACATATTCTAAATTAGAGTTGGCCAAGAGTTGGCGGTGGGTGGTGTTGATTAGTTGCCTTCCATCTAGTCTATCACGTCAAAATTCAGGACGATTGGCGCAGATAGCCCTCGATTACCTTTAAAATAGTTCAACAAACAAACAAACAAACTTATGATAAATAAGTATCTAACAGTTTACTCAATTATTTAGCCAGGTGGTTAGGGAGCTCGACTCGCAATCTGCGGGTCGCGGGCTCGAATCCCCGTCCCACCAAACATGCTTGCCCTTTCAGCCGTGGGAGCGTTATAATGTGACGGTCAATTCCACTATTCGATGGTAAAAGAGTAGCCCAAGAGTTGGCGGTGGGTGGTGATGACTAGCTGCCTTCCCCTAGTCTTACACTGCTAAATTAGAGACGGCTAGCGCAGATAGCCCTCGTATATCTTTGCGCAAAATTCAAAACAAACAAACAAACTTAAATATTGGACACGTTGTTTCTGCTTCTGAAACTAATTTGACAATTGTTAAATGTTTTATTCTTAAGAGCTGTGGTGAGTTATATATATTTAAACTGATTATTGTTTTATAGCAATTGAATATATAAAACATAACGTAACCATGATCTACTCTATAAAGAAGGTCGTAACCATGGTCCAAACCCAAGACGTTACAATGATCTTAATCCAAGATGGAGATAAAATCAAAGCAAATAGGTAAATGTTTTAAGTATAAAGCTGCACGATGGACTATTTACATTATGCTCACCGCAAGGATCGAGTCCCGAATTTTAGTGTTATAAGCCCTCAAGCTTACCGCTGAGCCACCGGGAAGAAAATGGTTGAAATGCAGAATTGGTTGAAAAAATAATAAGTTTTTTTTTTTTCATCTGTCGTAAGAAGGTAAAGACAAACTTAGCGGCGGTAATAGTTACGATACAGGCAGGTGGTGAGAAAGACACAAAGCAGAAACTTAACAGTAGACAAGAAAGTGTATGTCATTAAATGAAGATAGAATGTAAGAGTTTTATGATACAAATCAGGAGTCAGGGATTTTTAATCAAAGTAAAGAGTAGGAAGATATAGAACAAAGAAGGGGCGAAATAAGTTTTGTATTCATGGCACAGATACTAAAACTATCTGATGTCGTCCCTACTTTTTAGCCCCCCAGTGGCACAGTGGTATGTCTGCGGACTTACAACGCTAGAAACCGGGTTTCGATACTCGTGTTGGGCAGAGCACAGATAGCCCATTGTGTACCTTTGTGCTTAATTACAAACAAACAAACCTACTTTTTAACTACCGATCACCGGAAGAACAACATCTTACCACCCACCATCCGCGCTGAGGGATTGACTGTCATTCTTGTAACGCATCTACAGCTTTAACTGCGGGAAATATTTTGTGGTATCGCACGGATTCGAACCTGGCTCGTGAGCTGCGGAATCTAGAACTCTATCTCAGAGGCAATCCGCGCTAAACGGAGGAAAAAAAACCTTTAGAGTTACTATATCAACAAGAAATCTATTTACTGACAGCATTATTTTTACACCTGTCAACAAGTTCTTCTGAAATTAGATGGTTATGAATAAATAAAAACTTTATGAGGTTACTTTTCTAAAATTGGCGTCAAAAGTACATAATTAAAGAATCAATTTAAAGAGGATTATAGCCTTGAAATAGCTGATACATTTTCCAGTTTGTTTTATAATTAAACCCTGTTCTACACTTTCTTTACTACTAAACTTTTTAACTTTCTTTTATTGATGGACACTTCTACATAACCTTTTAATTCCTTTAATTCACTAATCGCTCTTGGACTTCTTTAGGAAATGATTTTACTGGGTTTTTTCGGTTGTGATATTTATTTAAAGAAACAATGTGTTAAACATTATTGTTACTTTCTAGAGGGCGCTGAAATGTGTAAGAGTATTACACAATTTATTTTAAATTCAAATATATATATGTATGTATGTTATTCTCAAAAACAGCTGGGGGGAGAAAGAAATCTGATTCAATCTGACCATTCTAGATCTCGCACAACGACCAAATACCTACCCGAAAACACTCCACTCTCAAAAACAAAGAACGGTTTTGTGTTGTTGCTGTTTTGATTTGTGATTTTCTACGCTTGATGTATTTTTCTTTTGCTAATGACAATAAAAAACGACCAAAATAACGGGCAAATTCGTGGTCAATTAAAGTTTTCTTTTAACTTTTATTTCAAAGAGGTTTCTATCGAAGAGGGTTACATAAAATAACAAAAAGAAAGAAAGTTTTTCATTTCCTTATATTTGGATAAGTCATCACACAGGGGTAATGGCTGATCACCAAATACTTGTCTGTGTTCCTATTGAACATTATAAATTCAAATGAACGCTACAGTTGATGACTGACATCATAAGTATAATATATAAGTTATTGGACATGTGCCATATTAAAATGTCTATTTTTTTAATAACCGTACTCTTATTATATATGAGCCACAACCATGAAAACTGCTTCACAGAGTTCATCACCACAGTGCTGCCAAATCTCATCCCCATAGCACATATGCGCATGCGTGATACATGGGCAATAAGTCTGCCAAATCTCATCCCTCTAAATTATGTCTTATACAAAATATTTGAGGTAATATTAGTGTTATTTCTTTTCGTATTGTAGAAATTTGATATTGTGTATTTACTTTTATGAGGGGAATTTTGTTCCTATACTTATTTTAATTCCTAAATACTACAGCTGTTTTCACTCAGTATGAACTAACAAACGTACACCACGCTTATCACGAGAGTTAGTATTAACTATAAGTTTGCCATGGTGAACTAACGATAACAGTGTATTATCATTTATCCGGTCTTATGAAACGTCATACTTGTTATAGTCTAGCATAGGTCTACTGTCACTCTCTAAGTCTATTAGTAGTGACACTAGTACTGTGTAACATACTATTAATGTAATTATTACTAAGTCAAATGTGTATTTCAAGTGAATAAAAAAAGAACACTAATAATGTAGACTCCCAATTCTACAAAGTAATATTCTAGTGCTGTTAATACTAATAAGTACAACTAATGTTATCTCACAGTCACATATTTCACAAACTGCATGGTATATGAAAACAAGTGTTCAAAATATAACCTTTTTTTGTTATTAAAGTAATGACATTATACAACGTCGTTTACTTCCTTTCATTTTGGCTAAATACATAAAAATTTATAAAGTCATATATGGTAGTTTATTTCAACTACTGAAGGAAGTACTTCTACTAAATTCTAATGTAGCTAATTTCTGTCATGTTTGTTAGCTTTCAACTGTTTCGGTTTCACAACAGGTTTACTTTTAGTACGTCTATGTACTATTTAAAAGTGTTACGTTCTTATGCTTATACTTCTAGTCTGCAAATTGTTTATCTTATATAAACTATAAGGTTAACCACAGTAATAGAATTTGTATGTGATTTGATATTATAAATAGTTGGGTTTTTTTTTTTACTGAAATAACATGTAATGCATCATGGCTGTATATAAAAATTCGGTTAGATTTTGTTAATTTTTCTGAATGATTATTTGTACGTACTTGATTTTTAATTTTTTGTTTTGGTACGTGTAAAAGTTGATCTTGAAATATGACAAATCCGTTATTATCCTTTTGAAATTTTAAACACTTACTTGTGTATAATAATTTGTGAATGGTAAGTTAAAGTTGGTTTACTGTATTAATTATTATTGTATTTTGTAATGCTGTACTATATTTCATTCTTTAGATATCTTCATGACTAATAAAAACTGGACTAAGTTCTAATGAGCAGAAGCCAACCATAGGATATATTTATTGATTATGTCCAATCTGTTAGATTAGATATATACATGTGATTGGCTTAAGATTTAGAAAATGTCGATGGAAAATAATCGTATGACTTACAACAGTATCATGTTCAGCCTATTAACTGCTTTATACACATTCTTGGCAAACTGAATTTGTTGTGATATGCGAGTTATAAGTCCATGATTCAGTTTTTACATATTACTCTTAAGTATATCATATTTGGAATGCAACAAGTGCAAATAATTATGACACTCTTGTGTAAATACATAAATGTATATAAAATTAAGAAAATAATGCTTAATTATCAATTAACTGTTTAGTATACTTAAAGCGAAAAGTACAATTATCAACCAGTCACAATTTTACATTTTACTTCTATCTTAGAATAGTCAGATTTTGAATTGTAACAAATTTATAATAACACAAGATTACGAAGTGAACACAGGAATAGTAAAATGTTAAAGCAATAGTGTGAGCAAAGTGGAAAGAAAATATGATATTGATAATTTTAACTTTACACCAGTCTTAGGTTCGGAAGTTCATAATTGTTGTGATATGCAAGTTATAAGTCCATGGTAAATAGTCCATCGAGTAATATAACTGGCCAAGAGATAAAAGTAATAACACACAATGACAAAAAATTATTTATTTGTACACTAGCACAAATTACATGTTAAAAATATTAATATTAATATAAAATATCAGTAAGCCTATTAGTACTAAATTATACACAACTATCCGTATCAGTACTAACTCTCTTAGGCTTACGTAAGTACATCTACAAGTCTTAGTGCGATATTTTCTATAGGAATTTCCTTCTAAGCATTATATAATCATTAGATAAAGAGTTGATAATTTAATTTCATGGTTAATAAATAACCGAATGTTAAAATAACGTTTTACAAATGAAAATGTTACATGCTTAGTGTTAGTATCACGTAAAGTATTAGTGTAAATCGGTTGTTCAGGTAGGCTTAGAAATAGCACATTTTATAAATAATACAGAGAAATAGGTCGTTTATATTATATGAAATAGCACTTAAGAAATATATTTGTTCAGAACCCAAAGTGAAATGAAGAAAATTAGCAAAAACGGACACGTAGTGAACTGACACTGAAAGATACGATGGTACTTGGCAGAGCAGCGAAATCCTACCTCCCGGTTGAGATTTGGACGGTGGGGGGGTGATATTTGGCGGCACACCATGACAGAGCAAATAGTGACCAGGCCAAATAAATCAACTTTAAGTTTAGTAAAAATAATTCGCATACATATATCACCGTCGCCATATTAAACGAAATATTACTTTTGACGTAAACAGGGTAATCTTTCAAATAGTGAATCGAAATGAAGGGGGGTAAGAGTAAGTAAGTTGAAAATTATTTTTATATCAACAATCCGATCCAAAGGGCTTGGATAATAAATGGCATTTCTCGCTCTTAACAGCAAGAAGAATGTAATACCATTTATTTCGATTATTATCTTAGTTTGTTGCTTCGTATTTCAATTTACTGAGTTGTAATAAATGTTCGCACTGGGAAAATACAGGAGTTAATTAAAGCAACTTATCAGCAGCTCAAAACTTGAAGAGATAGATAGGCAATGCTGTAAACAACACCAGCCTCCCTGTGGCATAGCGGTATGTCTTCGGACTTACAACGCTAAAATCCGGGTTTCGATACCCATGGTGGACAGAGCACAGATAGCCCATTGCGTAGCTTTGTGCTTGATTACAAAACAAACAAACAAATGTAAACAACACCAGTTTTAGATGTAAAATTGTGTTTTTTCGGGGGCCTCAACGAATATAGCCCATTTTGCAGCTTTTCGTTAAAACCAACGACAAACATATAAATGAATGTTGACAAAAGACGTAAATTAATTAACTTTAACTTAAGTGTATAAACGTAAATGTAGTTTTCATGTATAAATTGCAATTTTCAGTTGTTAGTGAAAATATTGATATGTTGTTGCCACATACTTATGGTGAAAAATATATGTGGGAAAATGGATAATCTTAGAATCCTAACAACTTATGCAAATATCGGATGAGAAGTGTATAAAAAAAAATCGTTAGTTATCAAAATAATAGCCATAACTGCATAGAAACTTATATGATGATTTAGTAAAGAAGATGTATTTTGTTGTGTTTCTCTTTATGGGAAGTACTGGTCTACGACAGAGTTTTAAGTGTGATAAAAGGTATATTTAATTATAAAATAAATAAGGCGGTTAAATTTAAGTGACTATCTCTTAACAACAAATTTTTACAAATCAGAAGTTCGTATAATATTTAATTTCGTATTTTTCTTTTAGGAAAACTAATCAATTTGTATTTCACGATTGTATTTTTGATTTAAAGAACTATATTTTCTCCATTTTTACTTGTTTGTTTGTTTGTCTTGAATTTCGCGCAAAGCTACACGAGGGCTATCTGCGCTAGCCTTCCCTAATTTAGCAGTGTAAGACTAAAGGGAAGGCAGCTAGTCATCACCACCCACCGCCAACTCTTGGGCTACTATTTTACCAACGAATAGTGTGATTGACCATCACATTACAACGCCCCCACGGCTGAAAGGGACCTCAAATTGCGAGTCGAGCGCCCTAACCACCTGGCCATGCCAGGCATTCCCATTTTTACTTATGAATAAGGTAGTTTTTATTGAGTTAGAGTTTAAAAATTAAATTTGTTATTTTTTTCATAAATTTGGTAAATAATTTAAGAACAATATTGTAACATTTTGAAGTGTTATTTAGTTTACAGGAATTTTAAAATTAGAGTTCAGCTTAAAAAAACGCTTCTGTCAAGACAAATAAAACAAAGTTTTTAAAATCATATTAGTCATTGGATAGTATAATTAAGCGAATTCGTATTTGTACATACTTTGCTGTGTAAGACTTTTTACATTATTTAACTGTGAAAACGCCCCTAAATTAAAATATAACATTATAGTTTCTTTAAGTAGAATCTTCTGTATAATATTATTAAGTCTTATATTTATATTATTCGTCAACGTAAATTGAATTTTTGGTATCCACTCGCTTGAAATTTAGATTTGTGTGTGTGTTTTTTTTTGTTATGTTTTGTAAGTGCATTTCCTATTGCTATTAAAATTCAACGAGAAAAACTCAAGGGTATAACTAACAAAAAGTCGTCATTATTCTATGATTAAAGAAATGTTACGTTGGTTAAACTTTCACAATACTTCATTGGACATGAGCATTCTCACAGTTCATTGCTATGTAAATTAAAGTTATTATCTCTATATTAATATTCTATGCTCCTTCAACAGCTATTGAGTTAATATAAAGTCTGCTGATTGTCTTTGTAAGATAAGCTTACGAAGTCTGTCTCAATAAATCATTTGATACTGAAAATAAATAACCTCAAAAGTACACGTAAAGTCTAGACATGGTTTGCATATAAATGGCAAGCTAACGAAACTATATTTAAACGAATATGTTGAGTTAGAACATGAATAATCATTATGTATTTACAAGAGATCACAAAAAACGAATGCCCTTTTTACTTATGACTTAATTTATGTACGACTCCACAATGTTTATATTTGGAATAAATAAAACAACTAAATATTAAAAAAGAAGAAAAAAAAACAATGAATAATAACATAAAAGTATTCCTTACAGAAAGACAGGTGTTTATCTTATCTAATCCATATTATGCCATCATATCTCTGTTAACATAGTCCTAGTCGTGGGAATCGTCTTTTTGTTATAAGTCAAGAGATTACCTTCTAGAAAATTTGCTTCAGTCTTCTAATCTAACACAAATCATTAATCTTTACACTGAGCTTCATCTTGGTCCCTTTTGTTTTTGAGCATTTGAGAAATTTTAACTGAATTTTGTTTATAATACTATTTAATCTTTTTATACAGCTCGAATCTACACAATGAGCCACCGGGGGCTCGTATGGGTCACGCAAGAAAATATCTAAACATACTGATAGAAAAAGAGACTTCTTTGATTTATTACCCTGACAATTTTCAACCTAATTAAAAATCAAATGTATCTTTAATTACTGAATCCAAAAACACTAAAAAAAAATCAAACTTACATCTTTGATATTCTGATTATCTTCACGAACATTGGTAGTTGGTTTTCTCTAGCGTTGAACTTTTTGTTTGTTGTTAAGCACAAAGCTACACAATGGGCCATCTGTGCTGTGTCCACCACGAGTATCGAAACCCGGATTTTAGCATTGTAAGCACGCGGACTTACTACTGAGTCACTGGGGAGTCTATTGAACTTTCACAATGGTTTCCTTAGAATACAATTATCTTATTGGAAGAAAACGATACAACTTTATTAAATATTATTAATGTTTGCTAGTATATATACATATACATATACTGACATGCACGCATATCAACTTAGCCACACAGAATTGTATAACACTTTATCTCTATCACTGCTGGCGGTTGAAATTAACTAATTTAATCTGTTACTTTTCAGAACTTTTGTTGCTGCTGTTGAGCATATTATATATGAATTTTTAAAGCAATAAATGAGCTGTATTTTTCAAGATGATTACTGCGTGTAAGATCTAGTCCGAGAGAAATACATCAATATAATAAATTAATGCACCATTGTAAATTATGATAAAATCTTTTTTTTTATTATATCTTCGCTACTTCCCAAGTGATAATAACTATGACAGAATAAGCCTTCATTGGTAATTTAGGCTTTCAACAAGGAAATAACCCGATACAGTAACCATACACCGAAACGTTAAGTTTACTGTTTTTATGGCCTTCCATTTGTTTCTACAACTGTACGGCTTTTGAAGAAAGAGCTATTGTTCTATAAGAAATGGTTAATTTTTAAAAAATTTTACTTTTGAGAACTTTGCTTAATGATCTTTATAAGAAGTAAGAAAAATAACAGTTTTCTCATTCAAACGCCCATTCAAAAGTCTGTACAGTAATGTTTAACTTGCCGTTTTCGTCTGACATTCGACAAGACGTGGGTTTGTCCGTTCAGGTACATCTGGTCAGATGATCTTCCAGAAGACATCTAAGTTAGCGGAAAAATTGTCTCAATTATCTCATCCTGACCGCTTACCCTCTAATTTGTTGAAGTCATATAGGAATTGCTACTGGATATTGTCTCCCCAATCCTCCGCGCGTCAGGGGGAAATATATCGGTTTGGTAAAACCCTTTGTGCAGCCGCCTTGTAAAAAGAAAGACGTTGTTATGGTGTTCACGCCGACCTTTCTTGTCATAAATGTTTTTAAAGCCAGACCACACACTTTTCCATAACCGAAAGTAATCTCGCCATCTGGCGTTATTTGTAGCATACGTGTTTGAATAAAATTACATTCGCCGTACAAATTTAATACGGACGGCCATGTTTGAGAGTTTTTCATTTGTACACTCTTGCATATGCATGTATAGATAAAATATTAAATATCACAGGAGTATATTAGTACTGTCAGTTTCAGATAATCTATATGTATATCTCTGTATACAAAATGTGAAATCAGATATAAATAACTTTAATAATTAATGAGAAAATGTATGTATTATTCCTTTAGAAAACAAATGCTGTCGTAGTCTATTAACCTTGTTGTTTTAAAAACGTATTTGGTAGTAGCTGTAATTATGTGCAAACACCTTTATACATTGTATCTATATATATACAAACAAATAGCTTTTTCGGGTACATTAAATATGATATCACAGCATTTGACCTCTCTAAACACAAATCCTTCTAGGTAAATAATAAAAAAAAATCCATAATTAGATTTTCTCAGTCGTCGATCGCAAATAGCATAACGGTTAGCTTGTCGTGTTTTATATCTTAAGATCCTAGGTTCGAACTCACGATATGCCGCTGAACATTTTCAGTATAGACTGTGAATATCCGAAACAAACAAACAGGTATCATAAAGTTAGTTTTAACGAGTTTGAGTGCGTACATATTGACTGTTTTGGTATTATCATTATTATTCTCTATGCATTGTTTTCTTTTATGACTAGGTAGGCAGATATATTATTAATGAAGCGCTGAATACCACTGTCAGTATGACTCATTCTCCCAGTTGTCGAGTGCAGGCTAACAGTTCTTTTTACCTGGATCTTACTGTCCCATGAATCTCCAAAAAACATGCTTAAAAACTGTATGTAATGACTGAAATAGTCACAAATTTTACACTTTCATAACTAGTTTAAATAATATTTTTTGTGAGATATATTCAGGGAATTTTTCTCAATTTTCGGGCAGATATTTTACATGTAATATGACATTATTGTTAACCGAATGTTGTTTACTCAGGTAAAACTGCATACGTAAACGGGCCCCCCAGTAGCACAGCGGTATGTCTGCGGACTTACAACGCTAGAAACCGGGTTTCGATACCCGTGGTGGGCAGAGCACAGATAGCCCATTGTGTAGCTTTGTGCTTAATTCCAAAAACAATAAACAATACGTAAACGGCTAGAAACTCGTATCGCTTAGACAATACCTGGCGAAAGGCGAGTCCATATCAAGTCCACCGGTGGAACAACTGTAAGTTACGGACTCACAACGCTAAAATCCGGTGGTAAAGTTTCCCGCGTTGGACACAACAGATACCCATATGTGGCTTTGCTCTACAAAACAAACAAACAAACAGTCTTGTACAAATAGAAAAAAATAGGATTTTTCTTCCCTGCAAAGGTTTTTGGATTAGTCGGTGATGTATGCAGCCGTTGGATTCTGGTATACCGCACTTTAACGTTTAGATTTGTCGGTGATGTATGCAGCCGTTGGATTCTGGTATACCGCTACTTTAACGTTAGATTGTCGGTGATGTATGCAGTCCGTTGGATTCTGGTATACCGCACTTTAAGTTTAGATTGTCGGTGATGTATGCAGC
>NW_013665630.1:1066629-1075409 GCF_000517525.1 Limulus polyphemus
CACTTAACTTTGAACTTATCGGTGATGTATGCAGCCGTTGGATTCTGGTATACGCACTTTAACGTTTGAATTAGTCGGTGATGTATGCAGCCGTTGGATTCTGGTATACCGCACTTTAACGTTTGAATTAGTCGGCGATGTATGCAGCCGTTGGATTCTGGTATACCGCACTTTAACGTTTAGATTTGTCGGTGATGTATGCAGCCGTTGGATTCTGGTATACCGTACTTTAACGTTTAGGCTGAATTTCGGCAGTATATCAGAATCACCTTTGTCTCTTTCCTCTGCAGACGTACGCAGAAAGAATCCTTTCAACCACAGTAGTCAGCCGACCAGTAAGTGAAATATTTGACGACATTGTGAATAAAGATTTTGTTTATTTGTTCACTCATGTTTGCGTCTTTTTCCTTTACTGTCCAATTTCGAAAAGATTGTTTGCATTACATTTCTGCAATTTGCATTTTACGGATACCTATAATATTATCTGCTGAGTATCGGTAGGCCTGACTACCACACGTGTATGTGGGCGTTTTAACGATTGAAACTCAGAGATAGCGTAGAAAATAATTGCTTCACAGTGAACAATCAGATATTTTTCTTTACATTGAACCACCAGAATGTTTTTCATACAGTGGTCAACCAGGATTTTTTTACAGTGGATAACCAGCTTTTTTAATTTATGATGGGCAACCAGGTTTTTGTTCTTTACATTGAATCAACAGATTTGTTTTCTTTATAGTAAACATATGGTGAACAACCAAGTTTTTATAACAATGGACAGCTACATTTTTTCTTTACAGGGGTCAGTCAGTTTTTGTTTCTTTGTAGTAAAAATTTGATTTTTCTCTTTACAGTGATGAATCACATCTTTCTGATAACCAGATTTCTTTGTTCTTTTCTGTGGACAACCGAATTTTTTTTTTCCATTACAGTGAATAATATTTTGTTTTTTACTTTACAGTGTATAACGAGATTTATTTCTTTAGAGTGGTCAACCAGTCTTTTCTTTACAGCCAACAATCAGATTTTTTCTTAACACTGAACAGCCAGGTTATTGCTCTTTACATTAGAACCACCGGATTTTTTCCTTTCAGAACTAGCAACCATATTTTTTCTTTATAATGTATATAATACGTCCAATAAACAATAAATAAAATTTCCACACAAATAGTAACTGTAATATTGCCAATTATATCGTGTATAAAACTTCCATGCAAATAGTAACTATAATATTCCTAGTTATATCGTGTATAAAACTTCCACGCAAATAGTAACTATAATATTGCTAGTTATGTCGTGTATAAAATTTCAACGCAAATAGTAACCAGAATATTGCCCATTATATTGTGTTTAAAATTTTCCATCGCGTGACAACTTCCTTTTATATATTAACTAGCAACTAAAACATTTTTTATTACATAGCAACTAGGATATTTCCCATCACATAATAATTACACTTTTGTCCATTATATGATATAGAAATAGATAGTTTATAAAGTACTTTGATTACTTTCAATTACATATTTTCTCTTCATTCTTCTAAATTAATTTTTTGTTTATACGCTTTTGAAAATATCTTGAATATCCTAATGATGATATATGTTCAGTCAGATCCCTCTTTATAGCTTTAACAGGTGGAGAATTGTGAAGAGTTTTTAAACTAGAAGCGCATTGCTGAGAGTCTATATAGTGTCCATTCAAAGGAATTAGGTTTTATCCTTATTAGATAATGATTAACGAATTCTCTATCATAGGGCACCTAAGACGTTAGGCCTATACTCCACATGACTAGTAATATATTGCCCATAAAAGTAACACAAAGTTTATTTAAATTTGAAGTTATTTTTAATCGAGAATTTATTTTCTTACTCTTTAAAATTCTTAATTTTAAGCTCTTGAACTTATTAAAATTAGCTTTTAACGAAACTCTTGAATTTGTTTTTCATGTTGTATGAGCAGACAGGTTTCAGTTGAAATACGTTACTCTTATGAGGGAGTTGAGGATTAAGTCCTAGACAGTGAATAACAGTGTGAATTCCATAGATAAAATTCTTCCTTTATATCTATGATGTTAAGAACTTGGCAAAACAATGTGATAGGCCTTCTGAACGCCTTTTAATCCGCGTAAAATAGATGACAGCGCTGTTTTATAATCTTGGAACGTTTCCTCGTCAGAGTCTTAGTGAAATTATTCTCATGTACGACTTAAGAAAGAAACACTAGTAAATTGTACTTAATATCTACCATATCACCCAGTGGTTCACATCTACGGTCTCTAAGTCATGATTGTTTACTACTAAATAACTCGAGATGTTTGGTTGAAAGCTGAGATAGACTTGGGAATGCCAGTTAAGCAGATAAATCTGATAAGGTATAGATACGGAGACAGCTTGCTAGGTCTGTTTAATTCATAAGCATATAAAACAGCAGGTTTGGAACTGGTCTATCAATGTGAAGGTGTGGGATATATTTGATTCTTACCGCTGTTCTTCAATAGAAAGCCTAAACATGCTCTTTAATTCACTATTTTACAACTCCCCTCTAGGCCTAGATAACATATTTAAAATATTCATTGACTGCCTGACCTCATCCCTTGATATAAATTATCATTTGTAACGATGGGCTTCTAAAGAAACGAGCACCCAATGCATCTCTCTCAGCATATAAAACCATCACCATCATCAATCTCTCTATGCATATCGAGGTATCACCATCACTTTATGCACAGAGATAGGAAACTAAGTAAGATCAATGGGCCTTTTATGATCCTGAGAAGCTTTGATAGCAATATTCGATTCCACTGGAGACTTTTGCTGCGTCAAAAACAACAAACTAATAATGAAATGTGACAAAGGTTTTTGAATTAAAACTGCGCACCTGAAAGTTTGTATTATAATTAACCCTCAAATGAATTCTAAAACGCTCTTTCCTCTCCTTAGTTGTTTAAATGATTCTGAAGTATAAAGTTTCTATTACACAAATATTATCATTCAGTTTACTTAGTCCAACACAGGACTTACTATTGCTGTCATGTTAAACTTATATTAAAGTTTTTCTTCATTACCCATTTAAGCCGTCTCCAGCCATTATTAATCTCAAAGTGGGTTCCTCGTCATCGAACAGGACTTACTATGTTTTAGCAGCAGTTTTGTTTTTTACTTTACATTAAACTGTTGTAATTATCTAACTGTTATATTGAATTTACGTTTACGATATCACTTAAATACAAGTGTTTTATTATGAAGAATATTAAGTTCCTGACTTACCGAAACCTTTCAGTGAAGATAACACCCTTTTATACATCACTGTCTAGTATATATTTGAGAAGTATACATTCGGTGAAGATGTTAATATATTATCTGATATAGTCCATTACATACCTGGGAATAGACTGACTTGTTATTCACCCCCAAAACAATTACACCTGATGATTTGTCAATGTGTATATTCGTTTTTCTACGGGTCGGGCATGGCCTAGTGGATTATAGGCCCAGGCTGTGAATCCGATAATTCATGCCTCACGTCCCGTTTGTGCGAAAATGTGCTCCATTGGATATCCTACTATTTGATCACCCAAGAATAGCTCAAAAGTTGGCGGTGGGTCCTGTTAATTAGCTGCCTTCCCTCTAGTAAATCAGCTCAAAACTAGGGATGGTTGTAAGCAGACAACTTTCCGCGATAGTTCTGAAGCAAATAAATTAAAGGATATGCTTATGGAATATATAGTTGAGTCTATCCAACATACTTTCAGAAACATTATCAGAATGTTCAGAACCCGTGTGAAATCATTATTGTATCCAGAGCCCTAATAAAGAACGTATTTTTGTTGGCTTTGATAGGCAGAAACATGAGATACGATTCTGGAGGAAAACATTTCTTTATGTAAATGTAATGATTTATCACTATAAAAAACAAATCAATGCAACTTATTTTCCAGTATATGTCCAAATTCGCGGTAGTTTAGTTTCCGTGTATTTGGGAACCAAAAATCATATAATTTCAACATCTGTTGTATACCAACACCCAGAAAGTGGTGTCCATTAGCGTAGCCAATTCTTGTCTTGTACGTTCGCTGCTCCACTGTACGAGGTGCTTGATGTCGTGGCTTACACTCTTGGAGACATATCTGCCACTGAAGTAAAGAGTTGTTTTGTCGGGGAAAGAATTATCCGAGCAGTAAAGAAGTAAAGTTGTGTGTGAGAGATAATGTTTGTGTCTTAGTCTGGAACTTTAAATCAGTCGGTGTGTTGTCTCGTATCTGTAAAATAATGTTTTCAATTTCAGATCACATCTTCATTTAATCGGTCATTATTTGTCGTAACTTCAATACAATATCTTTTTTGAAAAAAAATCACTTTCTGCTACTGCCTCACACGTCTTTGGATACCTGTGTTGCGCAGAGCACAGATAACCCATTGTGTAGTTTTGTGCTTAACTTCAAACAATCAAACTAACTAATAGATACCCTAGAAGACAACTGTAGTAGAAAAAAACGATATTTGGGTTTCTATCAGTTACATTATGCCCACAGTTTGTACCAACTTTAAATGTTGAAGTAGGTATTGCAATGTTTATCTAATGTTGTAAGATACCAAATAGGTTTGAAGGATATAAATGGGTAGCTTTTCAGAACTTATTTTAATAAAACATTGTAACATGATTGAAGCAATTTTTGACTCCTAATAACTCCTTTTAACATTCAGAATAAAATAATCTTACGATTTATATCAAAATGCTTTTTGTTATTTACTGAAAAATATTTGAAAGTAACGGATATCAAGGCGAGTAGTATCGATATTAACATATACAAAGGTAAACTGTTGGTAGAGTGACGTTTACTCTAAGTTGGGCTTGCTTTTACACCTAAGTTTTCCTAGCACTAGTAAATATTTGGGCGGATAGCACACAAAAGTAAATCTACTAAAGGTCCTTGACGGCTGCGAGAGAATTAGGGCTAATCCTTACTCATACACTTCAATTGTTCTGAAAGTGTCAAACATCTATATATTCAGATTTTATCGGATATTATGAAAGTGTTTACCTCAATCATGTTAGCATTTACTGATCTGACAACATATCACTGGCTGAGCATTTAAATATTTTAAATTGTTTTGAAAATGTTTGACAATAATGTATCTATATTCAATTAATAGTCCTGAAACTGTCAAATACTTGTCAAGTAGCTTTGTTTACACTTTATCAACTGTCCAATACCTCTGTTTACACCTTAGCAACTCTCCTGAAATCCTGAATTTGTCTAATAAACTTATATGTTTTCACATTATCAACTGTTTTGAAACTATCAAGTACCTGTATGTTTACATTTTGTTAAGTGTTTTGAAACTATCAAGTACCTGTGTGTTTACATTTTGTCAAGTGTTTTGAAACTATCACATACCTGTGTGTTTACATTTTGTCAACTATTTTGAAACTATTACATACCTGTGTGTTTACATTTTGTCAAGTGTTTCGAAACTGTCCAATACCTATGTGTTTTCCTTTAGCCAACTGTTTAAAAACTGTCAAATCTCTGTGCAAGGGTGTAATTAGGCACATACGCCCGTGCGTAACATTGAAAATGCGAGGTACGGATTTTCTTTGATATAGAATTTTAATCTGATTGTTACCCCAACAAAATTAAAAGGCAAAAATGCCAGTGATCAAAATATAAATATTTAATATCGCTTGAATGGATAATTTTGTATCAATTTTATGCACAAAAAATGCTATTAGAGTGTACCATTTCAGGTTTAGATTTCAACATTTTCGCGGCGGAGGTCCCCAGATCCCCACCAGCGGGAGGGGGAAGCCCCCTACCCATGTATAGTCCAGATTTATGCCTAGCTACGCCCATGTCGTGTGATTACATTTTATCAACTGGTCTGAAAATGTCCAACATCTCTGTACATTGAGTTTATTCCACTGACAGCATCGCAAAACCCCATTCATCGTACTGCAAACATACGAATAGCCATTTCAACTGTAAATTTAAATATTTCAATATTTAAATGTTTAATTTATCGTATTAACTGTGGCCAAATGTACGAAGGATTTATTTCTTTGTTTGAATTTATGCACAAAGCTATACAATGGGCTATCTGTGCTCTGCTCACCACGGGTATCGAAACCCGTTTTCTAGCGTTGTAAGTCCGCAGACATACCGCTGTGCCACTGGGGGCCATGTACGAAGGAGAACCCAGTTCAGCTCGCTGAACATTTACGTATCATCTTGAATAAAGATTGAGATACACCTGTAGCTCGGTACTTGAACAAAGCTGATCATTCTCTTGAGCACTTTAAAGTACTTGCGTTACGACATGCCCTTCCAACACCAAACAAAGAACCACCACAATCGAAAAAGAAGTTATTTGTAAATTGGGTTGTTTAACTCATTTGGGTATTAACGAACGGTTCAGCTTTTTTTATAGGCTTTTAAAAATAACTTTCATCTATTACCTTAAAAATGTTTAAGTTATTTCTTTATTTACTTTGTAAATTGGTTTTTGTATTTTTAATAATTTTTATTACTTTTTCAAACACTTTTTCTAGAGCTTTATTATTGTTTATTGTTTAATTCTCGTGACTTTGTATCGCGTTACATTGTGTTCTATTGTATCGTTTCCTTTCAAAACGTTCCTGTAGGCTTGTTTCTTGCTTGAAAAAGAGCGTTTGCTCCAAACGTCTCCAAGAACATAAAATACAACCATAGTCTTTGAATGTAATTTATCTCCAAAATTTTAATTTCTTTATTTTATCATCTTCGCATTTTTCTAAATATTTATTACGAACCACATATACTACTTTTACCCACCGTTGTGTAAGCGATCTGATCACGTGCTCTTGTTCGGTGATTGTATATTTATTACAATTATATTATATTATATATTATTCTATAATTAAGAACTTCGATTGTTAGTAGTAAATTTTATTAGATAAAATATTAACGTTACATTGTAAAAGTTTTTTGTTTTTTTTCAGACATCATAAAAACCTTCTATAATTAAATTGGAGGTTTAGCTATTACGTTAATAGGAAAACGTGAGATGGAAAAAATACACGATTGTTTGACTGTTTTCCCGTCACTGTCTTTCTATAAAGTACATGAATCATTTCTACATAATGTTCTGAATTTACTGAATGTAGATGTAGACACTGTGATGTTTTTTAACGCTAAGGCTATTATCAAGAATAAGAACGTTTGTCATTCAATGGTCACTTTCCTCGAGCTACGCTGAAACATGGTAGTAGCAAATCTCGATTTTCGTGGTCATTCCCACCCACTTTTACCACCTTCCGTTGGAACTCATAACGGCGACTTCAGCACGACTTTGAGTGAGCTGTTACTCAGCATCTTTTAATTTGAACTCCACAATAAACGGTTTAATGCTGAAGGCAGTTAACAGTTGGCGGGACAATAATCACAGGGAACCTGGACAACAGAAGTATTGCAAGCTTTTGGAAGCAACAGGAACTTCATAACAGATGTAATAATACGCTTTGGAGCTGGAAAAATCTCAACTTACTAACTCTGTCGGTTCTCTAGCTATTGCCAGTGCTCTATGGTAAGCTAAAAATGATGTTTGAGCTCAAATCTACTCTACTCACTCTAAAAATATGTTGTTCTGAAATAACTTCATTAATCTATTTTTGTTGATGAGGGATTCTACATGTTAAGAGATTTCACGAATAACGAGTGGTGTAAACGAAATATGATAAAACCTTATGGAGTAAGTATAGAATGTTGATATAATAGGATTAGCATGTAACTGACGCAACTGTAAAACTTCAACTGCAAATATCATCAGCTTCCAACTATCGGAAAACTCATAAGTAGCAAAGAATGTATTGTATGTTGTTTGTTTTGAAACTTCGCGCAAAGCTACAAAAGAGCTGTCTTCACAAATTCGTCTATTCTTTTCAACTAATATATTAGATGAAAGGCAGATAGTCAACAGCTCCCATCGCCAACTCTTCAAGCCTACACTTATCTGACCGAACAATTAGATTTGGCCGTCATTCTTATAACGCATCCGTTGCCTCAAAGTGGAAAGCATTCTTTTGTGGAAAGGAACGCGAACCATAAATCCTCGGATGCAAAATCCGATCACACTAGCCAGTGGACCATTTCCGGCCTTCAAAAAGGAAACCTAAATTTATCTTCTCGATAGACAACTAAACATTTGTAACAGTTAAGAAATTATCTAATAATTAAATTTTTAATGAAATATTGAAATAAATGTGTATAGAGATCATATTATTAAACAGTCGATTTTAATGTGCTTTTGTACACATTTTTATTTAGCGCTTATGAATCTTAGTAATTTTTCTCCATATACTTTCCATGTAGAAAAAAAAAACAACAAGTAAAAGGCATATTAAGAATATAATTTTTAAAGAACTTTGTCTATAACATTCATTGTTTAAATCTGAACGTTATACGGAATAAAAAACAAAGTACCAATAAACAGAAAAAAAAATTCGCTTTTTATCCCATCTGATTTAGTGTTTTTTTAAGGATTACATATTACGAAATATCTTCTCTCAGCTCTGATCCTTCTGCCATTTTTCAATGGTTGTGTGTATGCTGTAGATTTTTGTTCGTTTGTTTTTGAATTTCGCGCAAAGCTACACGAGGGCTATCTGCGCTAGCCGTCCCTAATTTAGCAGTGTAAGACTAGAGGGAAGGCAGCCACCGCCAACTCTTGGGCTACTCTTTTACCAACGAATAGTGGGATTGACCGTCGTGGGGGCGTTATAATTTGGCTGAAAGGGCGAGCATG
>NW_013665630.1:1076409-1093723 GCF_000517525.1 Limulus polyphemus
CTAAACTTAAAAGAGAACACCAAATATACATCTAACAACGATTATAAAAGTTTACACGAAAGGATTAACTGGACGTCTAAAGGGATCTTTCGATTATGATCAAAGTTTGTTTTCTTCTTCACTTAGCGCTCCCCAGTGACATAGCGGTATGTCTGTGGACTTGCAAGGCTAGAATCCGGATTTCGATACCCGTGGTGGGCAGAGCACAGATAGTCCATTGTGTAGCTTTGTGCTTAATTACAAACAAACTCTTAATGCCCCCCCCAGTGGCACAGCGGTATGTCTGCGGACTTACAACGCTAGAATCTGGGTTTCGATACCCGTGGTGGGCAGAACACAGATAGCCCATTGTGTAGCTTAATTACAAGCGTTGTAAGTACGCAGACATGCCGCTGCGCCAATGGAGGGCTAGACTAAAGGGAAGACAGGTAGGTAGTGTATATAAAACAATAAATTAACAAGCTTGATAAATGAATAACATACTCGCCTTTTCAGCCGTGGGGGCGTTATAGTGTTACGATCAATCCCAACATTCGTTGGTAAAAAAAAGTAACCCAAGAGTTGACGTTGGGTGGCGTTGACTTGCTGCCTCCCCTCTAGTCTATCACTTCTAAGTTAGAGACGGCTAGAGCAGATAGCCCTCGTGTAGCTTTGCGTGGACTTCAAACCAAAATTTCTCGGAATCATCCCCTATTTTCTCGGCAGTTTATAACTCTAAAAAACCGGGTTTCGATATCCCGTGGTGGGCAGAGCATAAATAGCCCATTGTGCAGCTTTGTTTATTTTTAGATACGAGCTACTCAAGGCCTCTTCTGCACTGGCCGTCCCTAATTTGGATTTCAGAAACTAAAGTTAGTTAACAACACCCATCGCCAATTGTTGGGCTACTCGTGTCTGACCGAATACTTCGATTTAACTGTCACCTTGATTACATGCCCACGGATCCAGAGTGCAGAACGACTTTTTGTGCTGGTGTGGGGACGCGAAAGATGTAACTGTAGATCCACAGTCCGACACGCTAACCACAGGGCAACGCCCTGTCCAAATTAACAAATTAACAACCATCAAAAAATAGTATCAGTATATAAAACGTATTGCCACGGATTATTTATTGAAGTTCACGAGGATGGGGGATTTCAGAGACGTGACCCAAATAGCCAGGTCAGTGCACACACTTAATATAAAGCTGCTGACCAGAAAGAGGGCAGGTAGCTTCTTACCAACATCCACTGCCTACACATCTACTATTAGACAAAGAACGAGATTGACATTCACTTCTATAACTTTCCCGCAGCTGAAGGCGCTGAGCATGATCACAACCATGTCACACGCTCGAACCTTGAACCTTCTGACCTGCAGCTCGACACGATGTCCACCTAACTACGCCCAGGCTGGTGAAAAAGTATCCAACTCAAGCATCCGCTGTATAATCGCCGTCAGGTAGCAGCACTGACAACAAAGTTTTAAAATGACTCAAAATTATGCGTTTTTTTTAATCAAAACGAATAATCTACGAACACACGCCGCTGGCGCAATCTATGAACAATATCCTAAAACAACTATTTTTGGGAACGTAAACTTTAAGAGAAAATGTTGTCACTGCAGGGATCTAACCCTGAATTTCAAGATATTACCCCCTCCCAAAAAAAACCTTACTCTATAAACTAAACGTTAGTTGAAAACATCAATAAATCTACAACTCAAATCTAAAAATAAAAATAACGAGTACAGATTGCATATATTATATTTCGTTACAAGCTAAGTTTTTCCCGTACTTACTGAACAATATCAGAAGGACTGGCCAGGCATGGCCAGTTGGTTAGGGTGCGCTCGACTCGCAATCTGAGGGTCGCGGGTTCGAGCCCCCGTCCCACCAAACATGCTCGCCCTTTCAGCCGTGGGGGCGTTATAATGCGACGGTCAATCCCACTATTCGTTGGTAAAAGAGTAGCCCAAGAGTTGGCGGTGGGTGGTGATGACTAGTTGCCTTCCCTCTAGTCTTACACTACCAAATTAGGGACGGCTAGCGCGCACCCTCGTGTAGCTTTGCACGAAATTCAAAACAAACAAACAAACAATTATAGATTTTTTTTTATAGAATTATATCCTGAATAAACCACGAAACCGGTAGAAAAAATTAATAAAGAAGACAAAACAACAGAACAGTATAATTGTTCTAGTATTTTTTGTTCCAAATTATAGTTTTTTACAGAAAGGAAGAATTAGAAAAATAAGATAAACACGTACGACGTTTCGATCACCGGTGCGTTTATTCTCAAGTATGCACAAGTTTTAACGGAAAGGAAGGTAGCAGGATTTCACCAATCTGTCCGTTTGGCTGTCTGAAGAAATTTCGTGAAAGAACTCAGATGAACTCCTTAAAGATCAAACTTAAACAATCGATCGAAATGTCCATATTTAGCAATCATTTCGACAGTAACTACCTGAAGCCTAGGCTAAACGAAAGGGACGTTTAATACCGTCCGCAGTACGGGTACCTTTTCTGATCACTGGCATTCAGTAGACCGGCCTGCATGGTGAACGGCGCGCGCACACACGTCGGCCCGCCATTCCGATTAAGCCTACAATATAAATGCGCGAGACGAGTGCGCATTTGTTAGTTTTTTTTTAATATTTTACGAGATTATAAAGGTACATCGGTACTTAAAACTCCACACCTTAAGGGTTTAAGGGTTTATAACTGTGTAAATAGGAAACGTTTTAAGATTTTCGGCGTCAAAATAATTATATGCTTAACAGTCCTACCATATATAATTCCAGGAGAAAAGAAGCAAAAATCAAATATTCTAAGAAAACACACGAATATTTGTTTCAGTCTGAAGGACACCTGAAGAATATATTTTTTTTTTTTGAAATACCACAAGTGGTGTGTATGGTTTGACTGCTTCTAACGCTTACTTGTGAACACAGTAATAAAACATGAGCCCCGTAGTGTCCGAAATAAAACATACATTCGCTAACGATATTCCACAATGACACGAACTATCGCGTTGAGAAGGAAAAAAAGAAAAAAAAAAGAGAATCTTGATTATGGTTAAGATCCTAACAGTTGAACGAGAAAAGGAATCAGTTTGTGGACAAATCAAACACTAACATCTAAAAATGTCAACAGTGAAGACTCCAAGAGCCACGGGAGGCTGCAAATAGATGTGGGAGTTCAACGAGAAACTCGCAGGTCCACCACTGTTTCTTCTGGTCGATTACCATTCAAGAGGGTATGTTGTCGGGTTGGCTGACACTAACTCACGTGGGGATCTCGAAAATACTGTCTAAAAGAGTGATTCTTCTACAGACGCCATGCCGAAGTGGCTACACGGCAGATCGATCGTCCGAAGAAAAGCGAAATGCCATCTAATACATTATATAACGCGCACCTCGTGAAGCATGGTGGGAAAATTAAGTGGGTCCTTTAACTTAAGCAGAAATAGGTTACCAATCGCGTAAAAAAAAAAAATGGCTGAACTTGAGGTGTAAGGTGTTACAGATGAAATGGTCAGATTTTACCGGTCGTTCTTTGTTGAAATTGCAACAAAATTCGAATTGCCGAAGAAAATTCAATGAACTTGATCAAAACCTACCCTAATCTACATAAGTTAAAGCTCCAAAAGACTGTGGGAAAAGGCGAAACTGGTATTTGGTGTTTGACTTTCAACGTTACTAACATACGTGCATTTGGTTTAAATAACAAAAAATCAATTTTGTACACTCGAGAAAGTTAAATGTGCGTTTTCAAAGTACAGTTTTTTTTTTTGTAAGCTTGTTTGGTTTGTTTTTGAATTTCGCGCAAAGTTACACAAGGGCTGTCTGCGCTAGTCATCCCCAATTTAGCAGTGTGAGACTAGAGGGAAGGCAGCTAGTCATCACCACCCACTGCCAACTCTTGGGTTACTCTTTTTACCAACTAATAGTGGGAGTGACCGTCTCATTATAACGCCCCCACGGCTGAAAGGGCGAGCATGCTTGGTGTGACGGGGATTCGAACCCGCGACCCTCAGATTGGAAGTTAAACTGCAGATACAGTGATTTCATTATGTTCTACCGTTACCCGTTTTCTTATCATTGACAAGCTGTTTGCTTAACCTCTTCAAGAAGTCCAGCACAAGTTTATTAAAAATTTATCAACAGCATTGGTAGACACTAAACACTTGAAGGAGAGGAATCATTTCAAATAATCTTAGTTGAAGACACAACGTGTAACTGTATAAAGACAGAATGTGAAAACTTAACTTTTTATCACACTAAAGGACTAGTCATAACTAAGTCGAAAGTACAAAAATCTAGGCCCGGCATGGCCAGGTGGTTAAGGCACTCGACTCATTTTTTATTAGCCCCAAGTGGCACAGCGGTATGTCTGCGGAGTTACAACGTTAGAATTCGGGTTTCGATACCCGTGGTGGGCAGAGCACAGATAGCCCATTGTGTAGCTTTGTGCTTGACTTCAAACAAACAAACAAACTATCATTTTTATTATTACGATTGTTTGTTAATTTGGTGTTAAGCACAAAAATCACAATTAGAGCTACCTGTGCTGCACCCACCACGTGTATTAAAACCCAGTTTTTAGCCTTAAAAGCCTTCAGACTTACCGCTGAGCCACTGGGGGGATATCTACTTTTATGAACAAAAACATTTTGAATAGTTCATATATCAAGTACCAGATGGCAGTGTTTTGTATTAACTTCTTAAATATTTTGATGCCTAACAAAATCAAATTTACTCGTAAATTGTTTCTTAATTATTTAAGTTTTAGAAAGCGTGTATTAATCGAAACATTTGTATCACATCACAAAAATTGCAAATTATTATTAAAGAGAGGAATATAATGTTTTCAAAATGATAACTACTCTGTACATTTTCATCCATGGATGAAATATAACAAAAAGAATAGATTAATTTTTTTAATAACATTTTCAATACATTTCATTCGACACCAGCTTTTTCAAAAACCATTGTAACCAGGAAAATACGTTTGAAACAGTAAAATATTTTAATTTCACAATAAGATACTTTTATTTAATCCTGAGCAACGTAACTCATTCTGAGGGAATCAGTATTTAAATTTTCGCATTTTTCTTGGGTATACAAACTTTTTTTTCCGTGTTTCGAATGAGAAATATTGTTTTTGAAAAAACAAACAAGCATATGACCTGCTTTTATATTGTAAAAAAATACATAAATACATTATTATTATTTAAATGTAAAGCTGCATCATGGACAATACGAAAGGATCGAACTCCAATTATATCGCTAAACCACCAGGAGGCATCTTATGCAGAAAGTCAAAATTCACTTGAGTGCAGTTCGTCAAATAAAGAACTTTCAAGTAGTTTTTATAAGTACTATGTGGAATGTGAAAAAAAACAGTAGCCTTAACTTGTCAAGGTACTGCTTATCTGACATGCTTGGCTTGCCTTCAGCAGGGCGGTCAACGGTTTTTCTCTATGTTTAGCATATATTAATTGGTATTTATTACTCGTTGGAATAGTCTTCAGCCATAGCATAAGCGACGCCAGCTGTTGAATGTGGTCGACGCTGCCACACGACTCTACCTCTGCTGTGCCTACTGCCCATTGCTCATTTATTTCCCAAGCCACGAGCTTCACGTTCACTGCTTACTTGAAAGTGACATCTCTCTCCACGTGCCAAAGTTAAGAAGCAAGCATTTAAATTGTGTAATAAAATATAAAACATAAGATAAGAACCACGAAAAGTCTTTCGTATGCGAGACTTAACACGCGTGACAATCTTTTATCATTAATCTCACCTAGATGAAAATATCGCATTTATGTGCCCTCCCCCTATCCCCCATGAGGAGGATAAATCAAATTCCATGTCGGAATCCATCTGGAGATATTGACTTGCACATTGGTATAAGAATGAAGGTTATTTCCAGCTTGCAGAGATTCACTGCTTTAGAGAATAGTACTAAAGGTTCCCGCACCAGGCTCGGCATTTATTTCGGTTGCCTCTCCTCAACGTCTTGCATGTGCGTGATTTGCTGGCAGTAGAAATGGAGAAATTGAAATACTAGTCAAACGTGTAAAAATTGCCCACAGCAACACATAACTAATTATAGAGGATGTCCTAAATATAATGACATCAAAACTAGAATATACCATATACATAATAAGTTAAAGCAAAATGAAACAAACACATAGAATCCAGAAATAAACTCTAATAGAAAAATTACCAATACCAGTAACACATAATACATCCGTACATACTACAACATACACTTACTTAGAGGCATCACGATCACAACCACGAAATCAAGAAACGCAAATGCAACCTAACAGTTCAAATGTGCAACAAAACACAAAACAAATCACAGAAAGTCAACCAACAAACATAATTGAAACCGAAATAAATCCCATCTTTGAAGCAATTAAAATACATTCTTAGATTTCATACAACAGTACAGAAACCCCTAAAACAGTAATGACGGCTTCACACTTTTAATAGAAATAGTTAAACAACGCCTTATACCTGTTATTCCATACATCATCTTACTTCACTTATTCTTGAGCCCAAATACCACACAATCAAGTAACAAAACATCTAAAACCAAGTAAAAAAATAAACGTCACCCCATTCCAGAGCCTCGCTACACTGGCCATAGAATAACATTCATAGACATGGTTCTGAAAAAGAAAGAATAAATAGAAAGAAAATAAAACAAAAACTATAAGTCTCAATTAAATTTAACAATCAAGGAGGGGGGAGAAATCAAACATGCACTTGACCCTCCCAGGTCTACATAAATCCCAAACAATTCAACAACGAATGTGAAAACGAATAAAGTAAATGGGAGCTTAGAATCCCTAAGTACACACATGAGAACCCCAAAAAGTTTCATGGTAAATAGGAGTAGGGACGATGAAATTTTTTTATTACAAACACAAGCCGTTTTATAACATAGATTATGCTAGAGAAACACATTGTAGTTTGTTGGAAAAAATCTAATGAATTCAACCAATCGTAGAAAAATAACATTAGGGATGATTTATTTTTAAACACTACATTTTTGTAGTTAGTCCTAAGTGTGTTTTTTCCGATAATAAAAGTGTATACAAATATTTCAACCACAATATCATGAGATCTGGCCTTCACACCATAACATGAATTGTCTTGCGTGCTCTAAAACACAGTTGAAATATTCTGATACAAACACTTAGAAAAATAAGACTCCATAATTTAAGACCAAAAACTGCTTGAGCCGTGTGGGTGGGAAACTGAAGTTGTTATTCATGTGTAAATAAATTACGAAGAAAATGCGCTTAAATTACTTAAAAAAACAGTTTTGATTCTTGTACGGCTTGAAAATATGAGTCATTAATGAAATTATTATGCCCTTTTTTAATTGGTAAAGATAAGATCTAGTGTTGTAGAGGCAAAGGGAAAACTAACCTTTCTGAGAGAACAGGTATAGGGACTACGGGCCTTACGGGAAGAGTGTAAACCCCGTACTTCCCTGATGAGAAGTAAGTAAACGCAGTTTACTTCAGTTTACTTTCGACTACACTGCTGATTAAACCTGCTTCAATCAAGCCTGAAAACGAGGATGTATTTATTTCGTAACATAAGGTCTAACCTTATTTTAATAGCGCAGTAAAGAAAAAAAAAAGAAACGACCAAAAACTTGATACTTAATTCTTAGACATATGTAACTGAAACCTAAAACCTCTTTTTTTATCTTCTAAATATTGTCATTTTCTCTGGTATTTGAAACATCTGTGAATCCGAAACGAATACGTTATTTTGGTGTAAATTAAGAACGTCGTTTTTATTCATAATAAATAATATGTGTGGTGAATTTTTGTTGTTGCTGTTCATTACAAAGCCACACAATGGGCTGTCTGTGCTGTGCCCACCACGGTTATAGAAACACGATTTTTTTTGCGTTGCAAGCCTCAGAGTTGCTACTGAACCACAGGGGGGAAGGGGACTTGAAGGTGTTGAAACATGCTACCTACGATTTTTTTTTGATTTTTTTTCGTGTCCTGTACAATTGAAGCACGTGTTTGCAATACATATATACACATATATGTGATACAAAACGTGTTTGTAATGTGTATATACATTACAAACCCCAATACAGACCGTCTATAATTACTCTTATCACATTTAAACAAGGAACACCTGATGTCTGAGTAACTCACGTTTTGCAAAAAGACAAACAAAAAACAGAAATACTAGTTATAATTTAAAGTTAATAAATCATGCACATGCCAAAGTAAACTTGTTTCCTAAAATGTATTTTAACCAATTTGAATATTCCGATTTATAGGCATATGCGTGAATCCGCCAGTAATTATCATTTCATTAGATCAGACCAGACAATCTGAAAAATTAGCCTAAACTTGTGCAGCATATTGCATATCCTGTTACAAAAAAAATCGTGTACTTTTTTGCTTAAAACCTGTTTATTACCTTGGAGTATGGAGTTAAACGAGAAAGTGAAAGATTGGAATCAGCATCGATGAGGCGTCACACCCAGAGTGGTGTTAATTAATCTTCCTGTTATTACGCAACTAAACGTATAGAACTTTAAGTAAAATGATAAATGTACTTTGGAAAAAAAACTTGTGATTTAACACAAACTTTGTGCTTGCATGACAAGTTCAAATTAAAAACAACACAATCATAGTGGGCTTACAAAACAGAACACAAATATACATAAACCAATACGATTTTCTACGCAGTGGCTCAGCGGTATGTCTTCGGACTTACAACGTTAAAAAACCTGGTTTCGATACTCATGGTGAGCACAGCACAGATAGCTCATTGTGTAGCTTTGTGCTTAAATTATAAACAACTTGACAATCTATCAAGATTTTGAAATAAACCCACATATCACTTGTGTTAGAAAATAAGCATAACTTGTGTGGGGAACATAATTTGTGTTGTTGTGAAATAATGCAATGTTTGTGTTAATATGCAACACAATTTTTTTAAAAGTGTTACATGATGATTTCTATGTATACATTTATGCTATCTTTGAAAATAATGTATTAAAAGAAACTATTTTTACTATTCAGAATGAGTTTATTGACTTATTTTTCATGTTAAGGCTGAAATTTAACCGACGAGATTCATGTTGCCTTTCCAGCGCATGATACGAAGTTTATGTTGATTTTTTTTTTTAATGATTGAAGTTCATGTTGCCTTTCTCACATGATTTTAAGATCATATTTCCTTCCATAGATGACCTGAATCAACGTATATTAATGACTCTTAGTAGGTTATTATCAATATGTTTATTCAACATTAGCTAAATTACAGTATTTTAAACTTGCTTAACTCGAAATTTTAAGACTTGGCTAAGGTGATATCAGACAGAATATCCAACAAGCTTAAAATCTGTAATATCCTTAGCTATAGGGATTTTCTTAGACGAAAAAACGAACTTACGGTGCAATATGTGTCCACTAATGAAAGGGTGTATCATATAAAATATATCTAATTTGTCTTTAACTTTTGAAATCTTTGCATCCTACCAAGGCTGGTATTATTGTGATATTTGACCAAATTTTACTCTACAGTAAATGCTTTTTGTTTGTCTGTCGAATTTCACGTAAAACTACTCGAGTGTTCTTTGCATTAGCAGTCCCCAATTTTGAATTGATAGACTATAGGGAGGACAACAGGTCAACACTATCCACAGTCAATTCTTAGCTAATCTTTAACAACAAATAGTGGGATTGACCGTCATGTTATGAAGCTCCCACGATGATGGGATACGAACCCGCGACCCTCAGAATGAGAGTTAAGCGCCCTAATCACCAAGGCCGTCTGATAAATAAAAATACCATAAAGACTTTAGTTGAGTCTTGTTTAGGGTTACTGTTTATTTTTGCTATTACAAATATCTATATCAGATTGATCCTTCTCATCAATTTTTTCTTGTCAGGCTCCCTCTTTCATTAATGCTTTTTATATCAATTTTTGTTACTATGACTTACCAGCCAGCGTGAAATTACGTCACAAAATGCTTGAAATGTAGTATATACTGAAAGCGTTGAGTGTTTGAATTACCAGCAGTTCGTTCTGAGAAAAAAAAGTGGCAGCGTATAAATGCAATATATATATATTTAGTTACTTGACGTTAAAATACAGTTACAAACTGGAACATGTTAGTAAAGCCTGGAGCTACAAAACTGTTAACTTGTATTGTTAATCGCCTTAAGCATTGGTGAATAGAAACATATGTTATCTCGAACAAATATTAAACTATCAACAAAAGTCTTAAGCATATTCACTTACAGTGATTAAACATACTGTGTAACTTACAGTGATTAAACATGTTCTATACAGTGATTAAACATACTGTGTCACTTACAGAGATTAAACATGCTCTATACAGTGATTGAACATACTGTGTCACTTACAGAGGTTAAACATGCTCTATACAATGACTAAACATGCTCTATACAATGATTAAACATACTGTGTCACTTACAGAGATTAAATACGCTCAGTACAATGATTAAACATACTGTGTCACTTACAGTGATTAAACATGCTCTATACAATGATTAAACATACTGTGTCACTTACAGAGATTAAATACGCTCAGTACAATGATTAAACATACTGTGGCGCTGCAGTCATTTTTTTTTCGTAGTCGATCCGTAACCAGAGCAATATTTTCCCGTTTTTATCTGTAACCATGACAACATTTTTACCTTTTTTATTTTTTCAGACTAGTCACTTTATTCTTGTCACTCATCTATTAAGTAAGTCACTTAAAGCAGCTATGTAGCTCTGGGCCATCTGTAGAGTTTCGTATTTAGACAGTTTCCGGTCATCACCAATCGAGGGCACCACCTCTCGGAGCCGATCAAATGCTACGTTCAGGCTGTGCATGCGGCGTCGCTCTCGAGCGTTAGCTGCGAGCCTTCGCTTATGACGAATCGCCGGCGGAGGTTGAACTAAACTGCGACGACGTCTCGAAGAATCAACACCGCTGCTGCTGGCGTTATTACCTCTTGTATTCCATTCACTAACTGCCTGAAACTGAGTGGGATTTGTTTCGTGTTCTTCAGATAGAACGTGTCTTTCTTTTAATAAAGATTGAGGAATATCGAGACAGTGCAGTCTCTGACTGCGTGTCGTTGAAGAAATCTCTTCATACACTTGATCGCTATCTGATCTATCATAATCTTTCTCATTTACTTCCAAGCACCTGTCTAAGCTACAAGATGACGATGGCTGAAGTATCTCAAGCTTTAGCGGAGTTTGTTCCGCTCGTGGCAACGTTGTTTTCACAGCTACCACCCTATCACTTTTTTGTCGCAAGTGCACAGAAGTCTCGTTCAAGAAGGTTGGCCAGCAACTTTCTGGACTGGTGACCTGTGTGAATTTGGTTGTTCCCTGTAAGCAGCACCCAGGCGGAGAAGAGGCTCCTTCAGCTCTGGATCCAAATCCTCTTCCACCAGATCCAGATGTGAGATCTCTCTCATTGCCTCGAGAAGCAGAGTCTTTATCCAAACTAAACTCCATTGTAACCTTTAGGTCATATCAGTGAGGGTGAACTGTGAAAGCCTCCTTGTCTCATCTCTGCGGTTTCTCTGTGTGCGTGTCATGCGGCTTGTGTAGTCGGCCGGTACCTGGTAAAGTGAGGCCCTAGGGAAACTGAAACAGAGTATTTGGCGGCCAAACCCTTGGCCTGTCAGCATAACGTGACGCTTATTATCAGGCCCAACCATCCAATAAGGAAAAACCACCTCGTCTGTAATTGTATTCGCTTTCACCTATTGGATTTTGTCAGGTGAACATTAACCAGGAATCTGGGTCAGTCTGATAATGATAACTATGTTTAAATCACCAAATGTATTTAGTTTGTTAATTTATTGTTATTTATTTTTTACATTGAAAATAATCTGATTGCCCTTGTCACAGGTCCTGGGGATGTTTCCAGGGTCATTGATTAAGGCACTAGAAGTACTCGTATTTCATCTGGTTTACAGTCTTTATATTTTTAAACTATGGAAAAATTTCACATCTTTGAACATCCAGGTTTTGTGAATTCGCCACTTAGAGTTTGTTTCAGTTCAACAATTACATCACTAGGGCGGGTGTAAAATGAAAAGCTAGATAATATATATTCAACCATCATAAGACCACATGTCGTAGTTTAATCAGCTCGCATGAATCACTTCGCAGGTCAAAGGTATGATTTCAGGAGGAAACATTTAATGGTATAACTCAGGTCTTCTCAGAACTGTGGGTCGTGACCTCGGGAAACTACAAAATGGCCAAAGAGAGAAAAGATGCAAAAAATCCCTTTGAAGTCTTTTTTTTTTTAACCTTATTGTCAATACTAATACATTCAAAGAGTTTTTGACTCCTTCTCAGTCTCTTCGCTCTCTGTTTGTGCTACAAGAAAATAATTTCCGTTTTTAATCTCTTTAGTTTTATATATTCGCGCAGAACTACACACATTCTATCTGCACATAACCGTCCCTAAAGGGGAAGACAGCTAATTAACAACAACCACCAATAGCTCTTGTGCTATTCTTGTCTGACCGGACATCAAAATATAATAAAATTCGTGGCAGGAATTTAGGTTTAAAAATCTTTTAAGCCTCAAAGAAAATTTTGGGGCCTGAAAGGCAACCCGGGGTGGTCAGAACACTATCACTCTTGTAGCATATCCACGGTCCCCAAAACGGAGCGGATATTTGCGACAACGGTACGCCTGCTACTGGGCCTCTCTCGGCTTTTTTAAAACATTTTTTTAGTATTCTATGTGTTTTATTATAGATTTTTTTTAAGATATGAAGTAATTTAAAAATAATCTGTATGTGAGGAACTGCATTATCATATTAGTATTTTTGTTGTTGTTATTGTTTTTCATAGAAAGGTATGATATTCACTAGTTATTTTTAGTTAGTTGTTAAATATGGAGTCTTGAATGTTCACCATCGCAAAACGTCCAGACTGAAAATGTATTAGAGCTCCAAGGAACACCTTTTGGTAAAGTATGAGAGCCACTAGAGTCTTATGAATGACCATAATTACCCAGGGAGCATCTCTTGCTAAAGTATGAGCGCCCCTAGAGATCTATGAAAGACCATAATTACCCAGGGAGCATCTCTTGCTAAAGTATGAGCGCCCCTAGAGATCTATGAAAGATCGTAATTACCCAGGGAGCATCTCTTGCTAAAGTATGAGCGCCCCTAGAGATCTATGAAAGACCATAATTACCCAGGGAGCATCTCTTGGTCAAGAATCATCAAACAATATGATTAATAATTAACAGTATTGATCAATTTTTGATAATGTGGTGGTTTCTCTACAACAAATAAATTTCTTCGTAAGATAAATATCCCCGTCCACGATGAGCATATAACGCTAAAAATCGGAGTTCGTTCCCTGCGGCGAGTACAACACAGATAACTCATTGTTTAGTTTGAGCTTAACAACAAACAAACTGTTGATAAATAAGTAACAGATTTTTAAAATTCGTGAGAAAGTAACTTGATATTAGAACAGCTTCTCCTCAAATCAGAAATGTGTTTTTTCTAACACGAGTTCTGTTCTCTGAGGATGAGGATTTACAAGCAGAAGCCCGTAAAGGCCCACCTAGAAAGTTTCGAGAAAGATGACATGTAATAAAATGAAGCCTATTCACCGTCAAAAAGTAGGTAGAAATACATATTCTACACGTCGTCATTGAATTAAACATGATACTTAACATAGAAAATTTAGGAAGTAGAGAAATAAACATCAAAAATTGGCAACTGAAGAGAACATTTCTACATGTGCAGCTTGAGAACCACTGTAAACACACTCAGCAACGGAATTGCGCTAATATTATTATTTGTATCTGGAAAAACACAATCGCCCCTATTCTATACCGTATTATACATACACAACATTCTTAACGTGGGTTGTTAGAATGGAAAAACTTGCAGCACAATATTCAGGATCATCTTCAAAAATACACTGTTGTAAATAGTCAACGTCTTAAATATCATTGCTATGAATCAATGGTCAACAGTTGAACATTTATTGCCCGACATGTTGAACATGTACTTAATGGCCAATATGTTGAACATTTATTTAATGACCAACATGTTGAAAATTTATTTCATGGTCAATATGTTGAAAATTTATTTCATGGTCAATATGTTGAACATTTATTCCCCAACATGTTGAGCATTTACTTAATGGCCAATATGTTGAACATTTATTTAATGACCAACATGTTGATCATTTATTTAATGGCCAACATGTTGAACACTTATTATTCAAGGTATCAGACGTGTTAAATATGTTTTATTTTTTTGTTTGCAGAATAAATTGTCATTGAGCTATATCTTGATCTTGTTTTTATTGGCCATCCTGTCGTTATTCATTAGTTATTACAAACATTTGCATAATGGCTACGATGTATTCCGTCTACAAGGAACTTACATACACACGTCCTGATAATGGTTACGTTTTGTTCTGTCCACCTGGGAACATATGTGTTCAGGTAGTGGTTACATTTTATTCTGTCTGTATTGATACATACACTCATGCAGGTATCAGTTCCAAGTTATTTTATCTGTCTAGCGGTTACGTGTTATTCTGTCCACATGGGAACCTACTTACACGTCCAGGTTAAGTTTAGTTCTGTCTACTTGGGAAAATACACAAATATTATCGGTTGCCTTTTATTCTGTCCACATGGGAAGATACATATATGTCCAGGTTAAGTTTAGTTCTGTCTACCTGGGAAAATACACAAATCCGGGTATCGGTTGCATGTTATTCTGTCCACCTGAGAACATACTTATATGTCCAGGTATTGATAAACTGTGATTCTATTTGTCAAGGAATGTAAAAATACGGACGTTGAATAGGTCAGCTCTTTTTATAAGGGAACGTAAACATGTACACCACATCCGAATATTAGATACAAACGATTCCGTATATATATATATATATATACATACATACACTGAAACTTACTCACATCGAGATGTTGATCTGAGAACGTGCACGTATCCGGATATTGAATACACGTGGATCTGTTAATCTGCCTATGTACGTATATCCGGATATTGACAAAAAGTTTTTATTGTTATTTTGCAACAACCACGCTAATTCGGTGTGATTCTGTTTAACTAGGAACGTATAAAAATAGCAGAATGTTAGATACTGTTTCTTTATTTGACGAATCACAGCTACTCTTGATATATATAGAGAGAGTTTGGTTTGTTTTGAATTTCACGTAAAGCTACTCGAGAGCTATCTGCGCTAGCTGCTCCTACTTTAACAGTGATAGAGTACAGGGAAGGCGGCTGGTCAACACCACCCGCCGCCAAATCTCTGGTTACTCTTTTTATCAACGAATAGTGGAAATTGACCGTCACATTAAAACGCTCCCACGGCTGAAAGGACGAGCATGTTCGGTGACGGGGATTCGACTTCGCGACCCGCTGATTGCGATTTGAGCGAATGAACCACCAGAACATACAGAAAGCGCCAAAGATGAACACGCTCTTTATTAGAAACGTACCCAACACTTTCGACAATTTTTGTATAATTTCTGGAATATACGTACAACAGAGTACAAATTGTTAACTATTTATAGACATAGAAGCCCAACAAGCAGAAAATACCAGTTAGTTGACAGGTATATAAGCACATGGAAAGAGTACAACCTTGCGTGTTGTGTAAAAAATGAATGTCGCCAACACACACGTAAGATCAGTGTTCCGTAACTGGTTCGTTTTAGCGTTGACTTTAAACCTACCTGAAGTCTCTTCAGTATGATTTTTATACAGCTGGTTTCCCAACTACCAAACACGTGGTTAACTGAGAGAGTGAACAACGCCCATATCTATAATAGTTTCATTTCATTTCCCACGGAAAACAACCAGGCTTTCATGCGAATATAACACATTTGCTCTAAAGAATAATGGGGAGCGTTCGTTGTTTCTTATTATTCTTTTTTTATTTGAAGCAACAAGTATAGGATTATGAAACTGGTGGTTCTTTGAAAAAGTATATTGGAACACAAAACTGTCCCTATAAAATAGAGTTCCGTGTTTTTTTATCTAATCATTCAGTTTTACATTTTATTTATAAGATTTACTTGAAATAAAAGCTTTTGTAAAGCGAATATTATTGCAAGCATTTCTAGTTATCAGAAAATGTGTTTCATATAATTTGCTTTTGTAAAAGTGCCGTCATTACTTTCTTTAAGAACTTTTTCTTTTCATTTTTAATTGAAAGTCAAATAATTATATTGCAATATTACCTGTAAACGTTTTTGTATCTGTTAGCACAAAATTCTGAACAATTGTATAATCAAAGCCAAATGGCGTTGAATATTTAACGAATCTAAGTTTATAACAATGTTCAGTATGTCTTGTTACGTATTACAATTTCGAATGGTCTGAAACCGAGCTAAATGATAATTTAAATTCAGTAGTTAAATAATATATCTGAAGTCCCAATTAATAAGCGTTAATCACAGTTATAGCTTCCGAAGTTCATAGCAAACCAACAATATATACTGGTTTTTTGGCGTGTCGCGTTGGTTATATTTATAGGTTTGTGGAGAGTTAACACTAGCGTTTACATACACACAAATATATATAAATATTGTTGATTCTTACCCTCGAGAATCTTCTACAACTTTCGAGAATAGGCAGGAGTTTCGCAATACATATTTAACAGTATAAGTTATGTACATTTCTAAATATAAATTAATTTAAACGAACATCGATATTAAAACTAATATATAATAGTAAATCCGACACAGTCTGGAATACGAATTTGTAGCATTTGGACCAAACTATATTTAAAATACAGTTGGAATATATTTTTATAAATGCATACAAGCTTGAAGATCATTTGCTTACTATTAAAAGCAAGGGAATGGCGATATTTATTTCAGTTTTTAACGCAAAATAAAGAATAAATGATTTAAAACTTCAACAAAGTGATTTGTGAAGTTAAAATTTGCTATTTTTCTAAGAAACAAAGTGTCTTTCTATGAATGTTTGACACTTTTGATTCAAAAACCAAAACACTTTGTTTTGCTTGTTTGCTGTTAAACACGAATCTACCAGAGGGGAGAAAGTGAAGACAGAAACAAAAATAAAGTTCTCTCGTTAAATTTTAAGATAATTCAAGATTTTGCTGTTCCTCACAAGGCCTGGCATGGCCAGGTGGTTAAGGCGCTCGACTCGCAATCTGAGGGTCGCGGGTTCGAATCCCCGTCACACCGATCATGCTCGCCCTTTTAGCCGTGGGGGCGTTATAACGTGACGGTCAATCCCTCTATTCGTTG
>NW_013665630.1:1094655-1102141 GCF_000517525.1 Limulus polyphemus
CGAAATTCAAAAAACAAACAAACAAACGTTCCTCACACACTGCACTAAAATCAGTCACTGAAGAAAAGAGTCTTACAAAACTAAAGTGAGCTTGTGTATGACCTCGAACACTAAATCTCAGGCTTTTCTAGGTTTGTTAGTATTACTTTCAGGTCATCATATTTGGTTCTGTGTTTTAATTAATTTAATTTCATAGTGTTCTAATCTTGATGTTCTTAATTTCAAAATATTTGTTTTGATTTCGAAACTTTTTACTTTATTTAACACTTTTGTGTTTTCTTGTATTTAAGTTCAACTTCTTTTTGCTTCTGCTTTCAGAATTTATTATACATTATTCGGAGTTTGCTGTGCTTCATCCATATCGTAAATCTTTTTGACTCTTTACTTCAACTGTTGACCTATATTGTCTTAATACAACTGCAATTAATATCAGTTGAACTTCTTCACTCATAAATTTTCTATACTGTTCTGAGTTAATGAAGTTTGACCTCGGGTACATTTTTGTTAATTCATTTTATCAAACTTCATTTAAAACTAAGTAAAACTTTTATAGAAATTTGGAATCTTTTAAGAACAAAGGGTCAGACTAAGGTAGCCAATCACGGGCTCTCTCAAATTCTTAATAGCTTGTGAAAGTTGCCAACTACAAATGCAGCATTTACACTCCCGTGATGATCTGTTTTTGACATATAGTTTCCGAACTTGTTTTTCTATTCTATTGATCAGCCACTTTGTGCAGTAAAAACATTCAAACTTATATGGAATGAGTGACTGTCGCTATGAGACAACTCGGTAATTCTGCCTGATCAATGGAAAAACTAAAGAAGACGGTTTTAAAAGTGAAATTGAATCTAGAATAATTCCAACCAGCTTTATAACCCTGAAAAGAAAGTAAAAAGGCAGTCAAAACATCAACATCTTTGTTGAGTTATTAATAGAATAAGGCCAGGTAGATACTCTAATTCCTCGATGCATCTTACAACCATCATTTTCTGAGTCTGTGTCTGTTTCTGTCTCTTCTGAGACATCACTATCTTTAGGTGATATTATGAAGTCACAATAAGGCCGAAATATGGTCTTCTCTTGAGACGAGCCTTCAGATGAGAGTGATAAAAATCAAAGATCATGTTCTGCTATCGACACGGAACCAGAAGAAAATTCAGCGAGGACCACAGTCTCTTAAAGGAGCATAAAAAAATTCTCTAAACAATTTCTTGATTAGGACTTATCTTGACAGATACCAGGCCACGAGGTGAGTAAGGAGGGCCTACAAGATTGTAAATAACAAGAATGGGAGAAAAATTTTAAGACCACCTTGCATCCCCAAATCTCAACAAATAACTCACTTGACTAGCTTCCATGCTGTGCAGACGTCATTTCAGGATGATCCACGTTTCTCAAAAAGAGAAAGAGAGAGAAGTGTTAGGGAGAAAATATGTGGTGTGCTTGGGACCAAGTAGATAATCAAAAGGTCGAAGTTTATTTAACTTTGTTCTTCTTAATCCAAACTGGCTTCTTCCTCGTTTTAAAACAAACATACAGCACGATATAATCATAAAGTCCTCATTAGCAACTGAAGTATATTCCCTTTGTGTTTTATGCCTAAATGTTAAGTGAAAACCATCTACTGTGTATCTATGCATGTTAGTTTCTGCCTGCTCTTCTGTGTATGCATTCAAACTCTATTAAACTCGATACTGGCGTTCTCTTGGTGAATGAAACGTTAAACCCATATATGTATATATAAACGACCACACTCTAGTACAGTTGAATAGAACCTGTAGAAGAGAAGTGAAACCTTAAAACCATATGTGTATACATAAACGATAACACATTAATACAGTTGAATAGAACCTGTAGAAGAGAAGGCACCCGGAATACTTTAGTAACATAAATATATTAGGTCTCAAGTGCGCTTATTAGATTTTATTTGTTTCTTATACATTGTTCTACGTTTGTGATGTATAACCATTTCCGGCGTCATGGGGGAAGACTTATTGGACCTTGCCCGTCCAGTTTAGATTCCGTGCTCCCCCCTACAGTTTCAGATTCCAAAAAGATCTAAGACAAATACAAATCAAAAACTAAACTAAAATACAATTAAAACTCAACCTAATAACAACATTAAGTAGCTCAAAAGTAAAGGCTTCGAATGCATTAATAATAGCATCAGTAACTTAATAAAATACGGGGAAACTACACATTTCACATTTATGACTTTCACATTTCAAGTCATAGTATGTTACGGTTGTTTAGTTTTGGTTTTTAGAACATATTCACGTGTCTTTCACACACTATTCCTAATGCATAATAATGATTTGTTTAGTTTTATTACAGGTTATTTAGTTCTGCTTTTCTTAGTATTTTAAACTGTTAGAAATGTTATTAACACTTTAGCCTAGCCTACTTGCTGACTTATCTGTCTTAATTTTCAGGTCAATTTTTTTACAATTTATTTTATATTATTTTCAGCTGTCTTAATCTCAGGGAAAATTTTACTGTTTGAGCCTCTAGCAATCATTGGGTCGTCAGTTCGAATTCCATCACAGGACATGCTCGTCCTTTCAGCCTTAGGGGCGTTCTAATGTGAAGATCAATTCCAAAGAGCAGCGGAAGAGTTGGTGGTGTTGACTAGCTGCTTTCCTTCTAGTTTGCCACTTCTAAATCCGGGACATCCAGCGCAGATAACCCTCGAGTAGCCTTGCGCGAAAACTCAACAAACACACAAGTTGTCTTCCAAACTGCTTTTCTAAGTGTGTTATGCTTAAGACCATGTTCGCATTTTACTTCTACACTTCTTGTAATTTCTGGTACTGTCCTATTTCTGACTTGCATACTTCAAACTGTCCTGCTCTAAATTCTTCTTATTAGACCTTACTCGGACTTTTTTTCGAGCTTCACCCTTAATTCTTTTTCAAGATCAAATTATTTCATACTTTAGATTTTTATTATTTTATGCTCGTCATATGTAATCTCATGTGATTTACTTGGTTCTGCGTTTCCCACATAACCGTTTTAAGCTTACGTTTAATAAAATTCGTATTGACTTTCCTGTTTTGTCGAACTCCTTTGCAATATTAATTAAAACCTGCTATTTTTTAGTCTCAGATGAACTTAATAATTTGATTCTCTCTCTTTTTTATGCCTCTCCCCTAGTGGCAAAGCGATATGTCTGCGGACTTATAACGCCAAAAACCGGGTTTCGATACCCGTGGTGGACAGAGTACAATTAGCCCATTGTATAGCTTTGCGTTTAACTTCAACCAACCAACTCTCCTTTTAACTCATGGTTTTCTCAACCTTCTATTGAATCCCCATTGTATAGCTTTGTGCTTAACTTCAACCAACCAACTCTCCTTTTAACTCATGGTTTTCTCAACTTTCTATTGAATCCCCATTGTATAGCTTTATGCTTAACTTCAACCAACCAACTCTCCTTTTAACTCTATTGTATCCCCGGCCAGTGACTACGAAGCTTTTTAGTTAAACAGATCAGTTTTCCAACAGATATACGTATTTTATGCTAGTTGTTAATAATTATAATCAGTACACGATCAAAGCTGAAAACTAAAAAATTCTGTTTCTACTAATTGCAAGTCTTTCAGAATCACGTAGTCCACTACATCCGCAGAGAGAGAGGGCAGTACATTTGAGTGCTGTCTTTATGCATTTACACTTCCTTCTTCAACTTTTCTTGCAACGTCAGCGAGACAGTTGGCGACACGTGTAGCCTCCAGAAGAGTTTTCCACCTTCCACCCAAGCCATCTTTATCGCTCTTACTCCATCCTCAATCACCAGAAGGTGAAAGTTCAGGCAGAGAAAGCATTATCTATGTCCAGTAGTGGGCAGCTTGGTAGGCGACCATCTTGGTGAGTTGGAGTAGTGAAGCTTGTGTTGGAAAAAGGACATTTGAATGAAGAGCTGCCTCCTAGCGTTCCATGACATGTGGTCGAATACTGGTTAGCTCAACAAACAGTTCCGGTGTCACCAACCAGTTACCTACAGACTCAGGTCTAGCAACCAAAGTGTAGAATGCTAGTGTTACTTCTTCGAAGGACTACCATGTATCCCATGCATTTTGTTTTAACCCTATCATCAGAAAATGATACCGTGCCACGCTCAGTGAAGGCATAGAACATGGAAAAAGATTGACACTTGTCAGGACTCAGCGTTTTACCAATCTTATGGGCTGCTAAGAATCTGAAGCTCCTTCACTTGCTAAAAATAACACAAATATGTCATATACAGAAGCTAGACATTCATAGACATTTCAACCTTTCGACTAGCTAAAGTAAATATATGTGAGGTCGTTCGGGTCACTCTTATTTAGAATTTTCGAAAAGTTACCTTAACCTCTGCTGAATGTAATTATGCACTACGTTTCAGGTTATCTACAATATTGAATCATTGGTCAAGTAGTTATGACTCTCACATAGACAGATACAAAACAGGTATGGCTATATGCTGTGCCAGTTCGCAAAGCGGTTGCACTTGACATCTGTAGGGGAGAGGTGTTCCTGCTTTAAACAGGAACAAAATGAGGTAAAGATATACGTTATTTTTATTAGTGATTCCACGCACAATGTTATTTTACGCGAGTTGCGTTTTCTATTTGGCACGTGCTTGCTGATCAAGCTAATACCTGCTTACTCCTGTGTGACTGTCTGGAAACCTGGAACCCGTACGACCTTGAAGACATTGTTTAACGACCTTTGTCTATGGCTTGCGCTCGTGAACTGACAAAACTGTTTCACCTGAGCAGCACCCTCCCACGCAGCACCACAATTGAAGTTCCGGGAAAAGTTACATTGGCCATCACTATTATTAAGTTACCTGAGTTTCCTCACTCGCGTGACATGACAAGCTACTGTAACTAATCTTCTAAGTTCACTTATGTTTTTTAGTTTTTCGATAAACGAACGTGCACAGACATCAAGTAGATTTATTTCTCATTGTTGTTACCAAAGCAACAAACGTAGTAAAGATTTCAGGTTTACTGAAAATTTATTGTCATATACTTTTTTTTTTCGAAGGTTAAAAACAAATATAAAAAAAAATCAAATCAAATCAAATAATGGAAGCGTTCTAAATATGCAGCCATATGGTTTCCATAGAAACGTCATAGGCTTTTGTGATAATAATAATGTTCTTGGTTGAACATCTGTTTACAGATATGACGTTGATGTATTGTGTCTAACAGAGAGACTGGTTAATCTACAGACAAAATATCACAAATAAAAATTTAATGGACCATATTTTATTTTAGTTAAACGGCTGTGCAAGTTTAATAAAAATTACTATTTATAACCAAATATATGTATTTATGTAAGAGAGTTGAAAACAGAAACAGTACAATTTCACCAATTTTGTTTGTTTCAGAATTTGCACTCAAAACGAGATCAGATACCATCCTTGCAAAGACTAGAGGAAAGGTAGATAATTTTCAGCACCCATCACTGACCTTTGAGTTACCCTTGTCTGACCTAATAGTAGGATTTGGCTGTCACTCTTATAGCTCATAGCTCGCTACTGTCTCACGGGTAAGAGAGATCTTTATAGCAACGACACGTGAACCATGTATCCTCGGATTCAGAGTCTGGGCATGCTAGCCAAAACAAATCATTTGATCCAATTAATTAAGTTTGAAGAGAAGACAAAATAGTAGAATGTTAAAGCTGATCTTTAACCGTTTAACTGCGGTTGCTTTAAACGTGCGCGGAATTTTTGCAAGTCTTACACTGTATGCAGCACACTCGCATTCAACTGCCGGAGGCGGACCGTAGCTTATACAGCAAACCAGCAGTCAATGGATTAAGGACCTGTAAATGATATTTAGATTTCATACAGTTGAATTAAAACGTGTCACAATATTAATATTTTCCAATTTCGCAAGATTAGTCTAAGTGATTGCTTTAAGTACTAGGGGACATAGACGTGATATTTTCATATTTTGTTATACACAACCAGAACAATAGACCTGGCTAAGTATTTGTGAAATCATAGCCCTGTTCAGCGTGATTAGTTTGTAATTATCATAGCTGGAACAGCTAAGAATTTCATCTTTTCATAAGTAGTTTAAAACAGGTCTTTATTGAAATACATTAAGATATTTTCCTAAATTTTCGTGTCGGTATTCTGCATACAGTACGACAATCTTGTTAATCGAATGTTGAAAGGTCATACGTGTGTGCTAATCTTTTCACTAAGATAGAGTTTGCTTGCATCCCTTTGGCCTTATTTCTGTGCTCACTACTTGTGGAAGCTGGGCGAGCCCACTTCAAGAGGTTAAACAGATACCTATACAAATTGGTATGAGTTAGGTGATTTCTTTCCCCCTATACGTTTTATTTGGAATAGTCGGTAGCGTATGCACCTTATGATTACAGTATACCGCAATTGAACCGTTAGTCTAATTTTGAAAGTGCGGTATTTCAGAATATTCTTTATCCTTATCCTATGTTGATGAGTATTTGAATTTCCTTTGAATTTGCACTCCACGCCAGCCACAGGCCGGCCAGTTTAGATGTGTTTTTGTAACTCATGAATAAAGGTTTGATTTAGTTCTTAACATTTACTTCTGCTTCCTTTTCTGTCCGAATTCTATGTGGTACATTTCCGGACTTTGTGTTCTTGCGGACTTTATTAAACTTATGTGCTGGACAGCAGTTTACCTGAATACCACATAAGTCTCTCTTAAACTTAGCTCAGTATGAAACTCTTTTCTTTGTTAGTTATGCTTGTAATGTAAACTAGATGTTCTCGTTAAGCCTAATATTTGTCTTAAAGACTCGCGTTTCTTATCAGTCAGCAAAGGAGAAAAAGTCTGAACTTATAAATTTGTAATAACCCATATCAACACGTCATTTCAGTTATAACTTCTTCAGTATTACTGTTTGTCAATTCATGGACAAAATTTGACTGGAAAAGTAACGCAATTTTAGGTTCACAGCATCCAATGAAAATATTTTAATTTCCACGAACATGGCGACTTAACAGCATAAACAGAGCCCCTTTGGATAAGACGGCCGTATATTAATAGTGATGAACTCTAGTCAGAAAACAGGGTAAAAATTAAATATCTTTTAGTTGGGTTTTTTAAATGAATTATGTTTACGTTTATAATTTGCGTAATCACAAGCAAAAACTCAAACTACTTTGTACGTGTACAGTAGGCATAATAAGAAAAAAAATATTTTCTATGACGTACAACGAATTTCATAGAAATCACATTCCGTATATCCGTAAAAAGCGTTAAAATGCCAACTGTCATAGAATTTCCCATCAAGCGTGAACAGGAACACACTAAAGCTTATTTAAAATATACTCCGTATGTATGCCTGTTTACTTGCCAACTGAATATCATTTTAAAGTTTGTAAGAAGAGAGTTGAAAAGCTGCTCTTTCTATGATTCTGTTTACTTGCCAACTAAATATCATTTTAAAGTTTGTAAGAAGAGAGTTGAAAAGCTGCTCTTTCTATGATTCT
>NW_013665630.1:1103002-1117043 GCF_000517525.1 Limulus polyphemus
ATCATTTTAAAGTTTGTAAGATGAGAGTTGAAAAGCTGCTCTTTCTATGATTCTGTTTACTTGCCAACTAAATATCATTTTAAAGTTTGTAAGAAGAGAGTTGAAAAGCTGCTCTTTCTATGATTCTGTTTACTTGCCAACTACATATCATTTTCAGAAAACAGATAAAAAAAAAAGTTCTTGGAAATGCAGGATAAGTTTATCTTTTTTCCTCTGTTTATTTGTCATCGAAAAAGCCAACACTAATAAAAACGTAAATAATGATATGAAGGTGACATAAATTACTTTTCGGTGGGATATTTTTTTTAATAACTTAAAAAAAGATTGATAACACGATAATTCTGTAAAAACTGTTATAAAACTTACTTTTGTTTCCATTCTTTTCATTAAAAAATGTTTGTTTGTTTGTTTGTAGTGAAGCACAAAGCTACACAATGGGCTAGCTATGCTCTGCCCACCACAGATATCGAAACCCGGATTCTAGTGTTGCAAGTCCGCAGACATACCGCTGTTCCACGGGGGGGAGGGCTGAAAATGTAAATAAAGAGTCATGAATAGTTATCTGAATAACACTTGCAGACTGATCTGAATAACACGCACAGAATGAAAATTACTGTGAGTAAAAACCAAGTTCATCTAAACAACAAATTACTCTGTTTCGTTCCAAATAACTTCTCGAAATTTTGCTAGGACACTCCAGTCATTTCCTCCCCAGGTTACACAATTCCCGCCTATAACATTTCAAAAATAGTTAGGAGGGGCTCACTTGAGAACAATTTAGTGCCCTGACTCCCCAAGTTCTAACCAAAATTTTCCATCTTGGAATTAATATACAAAGATCAGAAGATTTTTGATGATCTAGTGTGCGAGTTGTTTTTTTTTTACCTATGGCTGACGTTTTGGATTTATAAAACTAAATAACGAGGTGAATGCCTCATAATTATTACATTACTCACCAGAAATTTCAGACATAATTTCGTTTTAAAATTTCAAGATGAGGGTCTTGCCCCTCTAGTATAGCAGAAGAAGCCTGAAACAGCTCATAAAGTTTTGTGAAAATATTCAGAGGAGAGGGTTTAAAATCTAGCATCAAATAAGCCCCCCTCCACACACAAACACAAGCATTTGCTTTACAACTCTTAAAAACAGTGATAGGAGTTCTATGTCAGAAATTCAACACGGAAATCTGACACAAATTTGGTGAAGAAATTCTGAGGAGAAAGGCTAGTCGCCCATTATTTTGTTTATAATTCCGAAACGGAAATCATAGCTAAGTTATGGAGAAATGCAGAGGTTGGGTGCTGACGTTAAATTAGACGTATATCTACTTTGTTTCATGTTAAGGTAAATTGTTTACAAACTCCAAGGTGGAGCTGCTAGTGCCGCAATTATTTCGTTTGCAACCTTTAAAAGGCAGTAACAGCGAATCTGAAAAACCAGCGTGGTTTCGGATGTGGGACGTTAAATTAGATCTCCGCCTATTTTGTTTTATGTTTCCGAAACGATAACGGTGGTATTCCGGAACTAGGGCAGGAAATAAATATTATAATTTGACAATATTTCGCTGTCTGAAAGACGAGCAGGAAATGGCATGAAGTTCTGAACATAAAATGTAGAAAATCTGAGACGTTTGCGCTTGTCTGTGTTTTTTGTTTGTTTGTTTCTTTTTATTATGAAATAGTAACAACAAGAACTACGAATCTTGGACAGTAAATCATCAAGAAATAATACTGAATAATGGTTATCATTATGATCGAGAAGACCACACCTTTCTGTATATATATATATATATATATAGTTAATGGAGCTTAAACCTATAAAGCGCTTCAGAAGAAACTGTAAATTTAAACGACGAGCAAAGGGTAAGCATAAAATATTCAGTGGCTTTCGTTTCACATTTCGTTATTACTTTAAATTTCGCGCAAAGGTACATGAGGACTATCTGCGCTAGCCGTCCCTAATTTAGCAGTGAAAAACTAGAAGGAAAGCAGCTAATCATCACCCGGAGTAGCCTAGTGGTTAGCGTGCCGAAATATGGATCGATGATCTGTTGTTCACATCCCATGGCCGCATTTACAAAATGAAAAATAACGCGTATTCCTTTGTTTCTTACTTTTGAAACCCTGGGTACGTTATAAGAGTGACAGTCAAGCCCCTTATTCAATTAGAATAGCCCAAGAGTTTGCAAGGAATGCTGTTTACTGTGTCCTTTCTCTCTAGTCTGCCCCCCACTGGCACAGCGGTATGTCTGCAGACTTACAACGCTAGAATCCGGGTTTCGATACCGGTGGTGGGCAGAGCACAGATAGCCCATTGTGTAGCTTTGTTCTATCAATTTAAAATTAGTAACAGCTACCGAAGAAAGCCCTTTTGTAGCTATGTGCGAATATCCTAAACGAACAAACTGAATGATGCTTGTTTCCGTGACAGACGGATATTTCATATGGTAACATCCGGAAAGTTAAAAAATCAAAGATGGTTTTTGTTGCATTTTTTTCCGAATAAAAATTTCACATCATTTACAATACAATTTAAAAAGAAAGCCATTGGTCATTATTCTAACTTATTGTAGTGATATTTGAATAACTTTTTAAAAGTACGAATGCAGACGGACAGTCATATAGATATATAGCAAATTCATCGCGTCTTTATTGAAACTAAACAATCGTATAAAAACAGAACGTTACGCGTTTCATTTTGTAACTATAATGGACTGTGTTTTTACATCCTCGGTAAATTTGAGGATTCCCCCTCATGCAGTGTTTTTCTTTATGTTTTTATTATTAGTTTTTCAGACCTATTCAGATGCAGCAATAACAGTGGCAGTTCCAATTGTCGTCCTCAGTTTTCTGACGCCTAGGAGGAACTGATGTGTCTGCATACCATGAAGTTTATAACCGAAACATGAGTTCTTTGTGTGAATGCCTGTTTTTGTTAGGCTGCTGACTTATATGGTTTTAAGACTCTCTTGGCGGGTGTGGAGTTTTCATATTATTGTTTTGAATTCTTTTTTTTTTCTTACCCTGAAGGATGGTTAAATAACACTTTTCAGATGCAATAAAATTTAATTATACTATTATCTCTCAACAAAGGCAAGAGAACTAAAGAGAGCATAAAATAATTTTATTGCTTTATCATAAAGTTTAACTCTTAGTAAGTTTAAAATTAGGGTAATAACCGTGATATATTTTGTTAAATATTATTTATTAAAACCTTGTTTACTGTAGCCAATTAATAAAACTCGCTCGTTTTGAAATTGAAATATTCAACTAACCGATTTACAAATGGTTATTAGTTATTGGCTGCCACTAGATGGCACAACAAACAAATTGTCCCACAAGTAGAAAGTATACAAACGAAATATGCAGAAAATAAGCGAAACGACATTTTATCTGTTAGTGTTTTGAAATAATTTTTTTTTACCTTACTTTAAGTATATTTTGATTCATATTATCCCATACGAAGACATACCGTTCAAGTTTGATTCATATTATCCCATACGAAGACATACCGTTCAAGTTTGATTCATATTATCCCATACGAAGACATACCGTTCAAGTCCCTTCATGCAGGTGCTTGTGGGTTTCTGTGCGATTGGACGGTTGAAATAAGCGCTAAAAAACCGTCGTTCTTGTACACTAGATATATATATCATGGGAAATATTCAAGGAGAAGTGATTGTCCTTACGATGGGCCAATTTGCATTGAAAGTTATGCTGCATATGCCAAGATGCTCGGTCGTCAGACAGCATGACTGGACGTGGCAACACGGACTGTATAACGACGTGGTCGAGGCTCCAAAATCATTTACAATAGAAAGTACTCCACATCACGCCTGTAAAAGTTACTCTATTTAAGCTGTTGCTTTCTCTCTTATCAAAGCACACATTTTCTATTTAATTAAGCAAAACAATAACTGATTTTTCTATACTTTTTAATTGTTGGAAAATCGTGTGTTTGTAATTAGGTAGAGTGTGTGGGTGTTTTCATAGCACCGAGAAAAATCGAACCCCTGACTTTAGAGTTGTAAATCCGTAGACTTACCGCTGTTCAATCGGGAGACGATTATGTAGAACAAACAGAATTATTTTAATACTTACTCAATGTGAAATTATAATTATTTTAAATTCACTATTTACATAATATGGTGTCCAGAAAATATTTAAAATGTAGAAAATATACTCAAGGGAAAACTTGTCATCTAAATTATAAATAGATCGCTTAACATGTTATGGGGTGGTGACGTATTACATACAGAGCAAGGTTTTTTAAATATTAATACCATCAAAACATGCTCAGGGACGTTTTTTGATATAAAATGATTTATTCATATGTGTTTGATATAAGTATTGTCAAATCGAACAAGGATTATACAACATATGAGCTAAAAGACGAGGTCAAGGATCTCAAGGTTCGGGCATAGTATACCTTAATTTAGAAGTACTGACCACAGAAAGGGCAAATTTTCAACAGCATTGCCGTACACATGACTAGTCCTAACCGAATAGTCGAGTTGACTGTCCGATTATAACACGCCCATGGCTGAAAGCGGAACGTTCAGCTGCATATCGCGGGGTCAAACCTGAAGCCTTTCAATCCGCAAATTGCCACGTTAACCATTGTATCATGTTTGGCTTAACGTGCGTTTATATTCAAAATATGATTATGCGTCACATAAGTGAAAGACGCAGCAAATCATTGCAGATGATTTTTGTTTCTTATTAAGCACAGAGCTTTATTTGTAGTTAAACACAAAGCTACACAAACTCTTCCTCACTATAATCCAAGTCCAGCGCACGTCACGACATGGCTTCCTGGCTCGGATAGGTCTCCTGAGCCATCTCCGTATCCACAGATAGACCAAATGATGTCGTGGTCTTCTTCGAACTTCGAAGGACGAACAACAACAACAACACAAAGGGCTATCTGTGCTCTGCTCACCACGGGTATTGAAACCCGGTTTTTTAAGCTTTATAAGCCTTCAAAGCTACCGTTGAGTGACTTGCGAGCTACAGATTACACTTGGAGAGCGATCAAAGATAAGAAGATCTACAAACGCTTGCATTTTTTAGCTTTACCGTCTTTTGATTGAAATCATAAGGAAGATTGGATTATGACAGGTTTTCAGTGGCAATTACTTCAGTTAACTGTAATGTGATTTTAAGCTTTTTTTTATTCTCATCGATTGAACAACTTTTATTAAAGACGAGTTTTTAGAATATGATATTATTGGAATAACTATCAATTTAAATGTTTAAATGCTATTTTTGAATTATAAAACAATTCAGTTTCATTCTGCAATGCTTAAAGCACAGTTTTAAATCGCAGGAATTGTTCATTCACAGGTAATGTACTTTCAAGTCCCACGAGTTTACACCGACACAGAAGAGCATCTGTGACGTAATACAAGATATAAAAACTTCACTTATTGCATGAGCAGAGACAAGGAATTAACTTGATTACAGAGTTACCCACATTAAAAATCAAATGCACCCCCAGTACATCCTTTGAAACATCCAGATTCTCAAGGCCACAGTAAAGTAATTAATGTTCCTCCTTCCACCTGTTGCTTACCATCACTTTTTACTTCATCTTAACCATTTATTTCAGCCATGACATCTATACAGTAGGTAGAAAACAAAATACCAGAACTTTAAACGACAGCCGCTAGGTGAAGCATGACGTCATGAGCCTGAGCAACAACGACAAACGGTTGAATCGAAAAGACTATAAGCATTCTTTTACTATCTCTATATATATTTAGCAAATTTGAATTAGCTTACCATGATTATTGATTTTTCATATATTATTTCTTTGTGTATTAGATAGATAATGCCAGTGTGAAAAATATCATGTTTCAAAAAGTGGTTTTGTTCCAGAAATATCAATAATATAATTTCAAAACGTGCTTTCAAAAATCAGCTTCCTTCCCTTCTTTCTACTAAATGCCGTCAGCAAATAATAAATCTTAAAAATTTTATTGTATAATTAAGCTTAGCTATTTTAATCAATAGTATCTACCTATACTATTAACTTAACGACTTGCTTAACGAGTGGAGCTTATCAGTTCTTCAGTATGCGTGACTCGGGCCAATCTAGAATCGTTATAATTGGTAGGATCTCGTGAGATACTTCTGGGTTTACAACAACAACAACAAAAAACTTTTAACAGCGATTGTGTATACCTGATATATGAACTAACTACACGTTATGCTTGATTTCAAATGAAAATAGAATTTGCAGTTACTGAAATATAATAAGCAAACTTTATAAATTTTGGTTCATGTTTTTCGTTTTCTTTAAATTTGTGTTTTTATTAGATAGATTACAGAAAGCGTCATTTATCTTATATATTTAAATTTTTTAAATGATTTATAGAAACAGCGTTTCGGCTGAAACTTTGTGTATTGCATTCCAGTCAACCTGGTATTGAGGGAAAGACTTCGTCGGCAGTGGCAATCGAGATGCTATTAAGTTTTTCTTTCTGGAAGGCCTGCAGTATAAGGCCAATAAAGAAAAACTTGTAATTTTACACCATCTACCAATCAATAAATTACTGTTAAACCTAATCTGAATAATCAAACCAAAACTGTGTCGCAATATATTTGATATTATTACCTCAGTTGAAATGTGTGTAATGACATTTATGTGTTTGTTTTTACATATACGTAATTCAACTTACATATAGAAAGATTATCTTTATTTATATTGTTACGTATTAGCATTTCAAATGGTCTGAGATTGAGTTAACTGATAATTTAAATTTAGTACTTAAATTGTACTTTGGATTTAGTATTTAAATATATGCCGATATATGGTCAGTTTATAATATTTGCCAACAAGATTGATACGCACAGTTTTCTTTTATACAAATACGTTTAATATACACACAACAATACAATTTACAATAATAGTTATTGTAAACAGTTATTACAAACAATGATTTATATACAAAAGTTTCACAAACTTACAAGCAATATATAGTCTTCCTTTTAGTCTGGAACTTCTTCAATATCTTATTAAGGGTTCACGATGAGCAAACTGATTACGAATTGACGTAGGTATAATTCACTTAACAAGAAGCTAGCTAGCTCTGTAGTCTTCACTGTTCATACGCCTATTAGAGATTGAGTTTCCACCGATGACGTCCGATGTGAATCCGCTGAAGTTAAATGGTTTGTAATGTTCGAGATTTATAAATATTCCTGGTCAAATATCTGAAGTTTTCTGATTGATAAGCATTATAACAATCATAGTTATAGCTTACGAAGTTTATAGCACACTGACTATAACAAATTAATAATAGATACTCATCTTTTGGCGCGTCGCGTTGGTTATATTTATAGGCGTGTGGAAGGCTTTCTATAAATTTCAGTTTTACGTAACAATACTGAGCTACATTTAAGCGTTTACGTACATACTCTCGAGAATCTTCTACAAGTTTGGAGAATAGGCAATACATATCTAATAGGATAAGCTATGTATGTTTTTAAATATAAATGTAATCTAAACAAACGTTGATATTCGTTTTGTTTTGAACTTCGCGCAAAGCTACACGAGGGCTATCTGCGCTAGCCGTCCCTAATTTAGCAGTGTAAGACTAGAGGGAAGGCAGCTAGTCATCACCACCCACCACCAACTCTTGGGCTACTCTTTTACCAACGAATAGTGGGATTGGCCGTCACATTATAACGCCCCCACGGCTGAAAGGGTGAGCATGTATGGTGTGACGGGGATTCGAACCCGAGACCCTCAGATTGCGAGTCGAGCGCCCTAACCACCTGGCCATGCCGGGCCCCGTTGATATTCAAATAAATATATAATAATAAATTCGCTACAAGATATATAAAAGCTGATGTGTAAGCTGATTTTACCAATTAGACATTGAATGTGTATATACTATATGAGATAACTTAGTATCGAGTACACAAAGTGTTACGTAGTCACACACGGTAACCTAATTCGGCAACTGGATCTGGTGACATCAACATAAGATAACCTATCAAGACCTCTTTCTCGCTTATGATATATATACATCTTATGTTTGTTTATTTGAATTTCGCGCTAAGTTACGCGAGGGCTATCTGCACCAGTCGTCCCTAATTTAGCAGTGATAGACTAGGGAGACGACAATTAGTTAACACCACCCATCTTGGGCTATTATTTTACCATTATAACGCCCCCACGGCTGAAAGAACGATCATGTTCGGTGAGGGAGATTCGAACCCGCGACCTTCAAATTACGAGTCGAGTGCCTTAACCACCAGGCCATTACAACTTATGAGAACTTAATTTTCAAATTATCAAATATTTTTGTTTAACGAGATTTTATGCTCTTCAACTGTTTGTTTATAGTTAAGCACAAAGCTACACAAAGGGCTATTTGTGCTGTGCCCACATAGGTATCTAAACCAGGTTTTTAACGTATAAGTCTATAGACTTACAACTGTGCCACTAAGAGGCTTCTTTAATTGATGCTGTTTGTTATTAAGCATAGAGCTTCACGAAGGGCTATCTGTGCTCTGCCCACCACGGATATCGAAACCCGGTTTCTAACGTTGTAGGTCCGTAGACATACCATTGTGTAACTGGAGAGGCAAAAACTTGAGTCAGAAACTATAGTATTGTTTCATTTGTGATATTTTAGTTTAGTACTCGGTCTGGCATGGCCAGGTGAGTAGGGCTCTCATCTCGCAATCTGTGGGTCGTAGGTTCGAATCCCCGTCCCATAAAACATGCTCGACCTTTCAGCCGTTGGGGCGTTATAATGTAACGGTCAATCTTGCTATTCGTTGATAAAAGAGTAGCCCAAGAGTTGGCGGTGGGTGGTGATGACTAGCTGCTTTCCCTCTAGTCTTTCACTGCTAAATTAGAGACAGCTAGCGCAGATAGTCCTCATGTACCTTTGCGCGAAATTTAAAATAATAACGAAAAGTGAAACGAAAGCCACTGAATAAATTCTTCCCTCACCGATCTGGACCTATGGTTTAGCTTAATCACTACCTTAAACCATCACATTCACAACCACATGTAAAACATTTCAAGCATGTTTCATTGCTTCATCATTTTACTTTACAAGTTAACTTCTCCATGTTGGCTCTCGTGGTCTTGGGACAGGTCACAGGTCTGGTCCAGTGACCTAGACCTCATAAATGGTGTCAAACCTTTCCATAATGACCCATTTTTTTATCCACATCAAGATGCCAGAGTGGCTCATATGGCAGATGTTAAAAAAAATACAATTTACAACATAAACCACTATATTAGAAGTCCTGAAAAAATACCAGTATTTTAAGTAATTTTTCTAAATGCTTGTCCATGAGCATCAGAAACGTAAACGCCAGTAGCACTTAGATCTTTCACTTTTATATGTGCATGGGCAAGGTCAAAATAATTCTATTATTGGTTTTCTTATTAATCAGGTTTTGTAGATTTTTGTATCAAACTATGTATATTCATGTTACGATATACCAATCACATGATCAAAGTATACACTGAATCACAGGACATCCATAGTATAATATCTGGGGGTATTATATTCTGGTACCAGAGATGTGGGATGGAAGAAGCTAAAACACCTGCCGTAGTCGTAACACAGTGTTACAACTGTCAAAGATACAGACACGTAACCGCTGCGTGTAAATCTCTCCCTCGATGCGTGGGCTGTGGTGGAAATCATCACAATTATCAATGTCCAAAAGAACATAAAACCCATAATGCTGTAACTGCCAACAGCAACATACAGCAAATTACAAAGTATGTCCTAAATACAAGGACATTAAAACCCGAATCTACAATTTACATAATCAATCAAACAAACAGAAACAGACACACAAAAAATGAACTCAAATAGAAAAACACTATTACCTACACCAATAACACAAAATACGCCAGTACAGATTACAAATAACACGTACGCACAAGCAGCAAAAACACATCAAACACAAAAGCTAACAGACCCAACACACAAACAACAAGTCATGGAAAATCAACAAACAAACACATTAAAGAGAAACGAATCCCATAATCAATGCAAATACAAACACATTTTTATAATTCATACAGCAGTATAATAAACACCTAAACAGTACATATGGCCTAACACTCTTCATAGAAATAGCCATAACACACATTATTCCTGTCATTCAACACATAATACACCTATTTGTAAGCCCTAATATCACACAATCTACTAACTCTACTGTAAAGTAAAAAAGTAAACATCTAGTACCAGACTTACCGGTCATAAGGCAACATCCATGGACATAACCCTGAAAAGAACCGAATAAAAGAAAATTTAAAACCAACAAATCCAGGCAAATAAATAAAGCACACCAAGAAGAAATTAAAAAACAATAGTCAAGGAGGAAGGAAGAGGTCTACATAGTACTTGACCCTTTCAGGTCGCACACATGACCTAAATCCCGATGATTGAGCTGACAAAGCCACTGGAGGGCCTCTTTAATTGAAAAGGAGTTTAAGGCTCCTTAACTTTCCACTTATTAAACTGGTTGTGATTTTTTTTTACTATATTGATGTAACTGATAACGTGAAAATTATTTACCTCACGAAGAAATAGAATCCTGTATAGTGACATGTTGAGAAATGTTGTTACGACCTCTCATCAGCCCAGACGATCCGAAAGTGTCGGCGAATGAAAGTTCGTATAATTTAAAATTAAGGTATGAAAATTGAGCTGGAATAATCTATGTTCTTACTCACAATTAATCTTGTAGATTGTTGAAGTTTCCAACTTGTTCCAGAACTCAAGTTTTCTTCACCCTGCAGTAATTACTGAGAGTTTATCACAGTCGCACAGCAGTATGTCTGCGAACTTACAACGCTAGAAACCGGGTTTTGATACCCGTGGGGCCAGAGCATAGATAGCCCATTGTGTAGCTTTGCGCTTAACTTCAAACAAAGAAACTACTTCTTCCATTGTCATAAATTCAAATTTTGGCAGCGGAGGAGTCGTCTGTAGTTTAGATGGTGTTACTTTTCAAACAGGATGGTTGGCTTTTGTAATGAGCTGCCTTCAAAAGTGGTGGAAACAGAAAATTTAACTGAGTTCAAGAAAATATTGGATGAATACATGAGTGGTAAGGTATGTTTATAGTTGGGAGCTGGAAGGGACATCATTGATGGGCTAATAAGCTCCTTTTTGTCCCTTTAAAAGTTTATGAATTTATGAACTGTCGATTGTCCCCAATCTAATGGCTATCTATGATGACGCACTATTTTCATCGTAGTCTTAACAAGCTTTTACTCACTTCATGTTCGCCACTGTACGTGAATGTCGGTTTCTATAACCACTTAAGCAAACTAAAAACATAGAAATCAATTAAACCTGTGTCGAGGAATTTGACAGGCATGTAGCCAAGTGGAATTCTAGATTCTTTAGCTATGATAACAGTCGTTGATTTCAAGATGTGGCTGATACTTTCTAAACGTTTGGTTTGTTAGTCTTCATCAATCTCGAATCAATCTGACCTAAAAATCAATTCCAGCTCCATTTTAATTGCTATTTGGGTCAGAGGGTTCTCTTTCCTTAAAATATCTTCACTTTACGAATGAGGGCTTTGCTCTGGATTGGTTTTTAAGTGTGCTTTCTGAGTCCATTGTTCTAAAGCTATAATGTGCAACATTTTACACTTCCTTGGAGAACACTGACGGCTCTTTCTTTAACTCTAAAAAAGTTGTAACCTTTGTATCTACATCGTCAAATAATGTAACTGAATAAGTATTTCATTTCGGGAAATTTAGTATACATTTTTCTAGCCACTGAAACATATTAGCATATACAAATCATTCTTAGATTATTATACTTTCTCATTTTTGAAAATATCGTTCAAAACCATTAGTTTTAATACATTTTAGACTTTTGCACTAAGAATGTGCAATTGTGCACATAAATACATACAAAAGTATTTTGTAATTGCGTAACGGCACTGAAATTTGAATTAAATCATAAAAAACACTTTTAGAAAAAGAGAGAAACAGACCTGTCCATATTTTTCGATTTTTTTTTTCTTTAGGTATGCCTTTACTAATGTTCAAACTTATAGAGTAGAGAACAGTCATACTTAATATGTCTGTGACTGCGCTTTGTTAATTATTACAATATTGTATTTAGCGCATAAATGGAAGTGTCATAACTAACATGATTTGTAACAAAATAAGAAAAAAAGCGAGAGAAATCACACGAGATCTTCTTAGGCTTATTAATTCTAATAAGTAATTTATCTACGAGTAATGCTAATGCAATTTTATTCATTATCGTGGTCAGGTCATGTATAGTTCTATTTTCCTTCTTGTTACTTAGTCTTCTAATTGACTAGTCTATTAAATAAGCCTAACTATGCGTATTATAATTATGCTTTCATTCGTAAGTAAATGTGAAGCCTTGAAGACGGGAGTGTCGTGTTTCCTGAAGGGACTCCGTTTTAATAGGGAATGAGTCTATTCTTCGTGTTAATCACAGCTTGTTATTGAAACTTTCCACCGGTACACATCAGTTGAAATAGACCGCCATTATTCTTGTAATCAGTAAGATTTTGGCGTCTGTGCCGATAGTTGCATTCTTAAACTTTCCAGAACATTTATATCGTGTTCATTAAGGTCGGTGTGTTTATTTGGCTAAAAATGGTCTGTAGTATGATCTTGTAGGTGATTATGTTGAAAGAGGGATAAACACGCTGAAGTGTTTCATATGTTCATATATCGTTCATTAACTGTTCATTCTTAAAGGCTCATGAATTTCCTTCGTTGTGGCATCTTGACTGCAACTGGCTAGCTGTAGCACCTTATAAACCCATCATGGGACTCAGATGCAGACAGGCCACTAGTGATTGGAGCGTGCTGTTCCAGTACTTTTGATAATAAATTGGGCACATATATATCAAGCTATATATAGCTTAGCACAAAGTATATATAAGCTTAGATATTTGTGAATAAAATCTGGAAATGTGTATTTTCTTAATGTTTACCAACTATTCTCAGAGTTTGAATGTGCATGTGATGTAGTTGATATTACTTAATACTATATCCCTCAATGCTTAATCATGGCTATAATTCAACTAGTATAAATACTTTTTTTATCACAGTTTGTGATATACTTTTAATCAACGTGGACTATTTCAAATCCTTTGTTAAAAGTTACCTTTACAAAATATAGATCTTGCCTAAGTGCCCGGACAGGGAATTCGAGGATTCAAGTTTGCGTTTCCTTGTCACAATAACTTGCTCCACACTGTGGAACCGTCGGTGTCACTTCATAAGAGTGGCAGTCAAATCACACTATTCGGTCGGAAAATATTTGACGTTGGGTGTTTTTACTAGCTAATTTCCCTATAGTCAGTGTAGCAACTTAAAATTATGGACAACTGTACGCAGATAATACTTTATGTTGCTTTGCACAAAAGTTCTAGCTTTCTGGCAAAAATATGGAATATAAGAGTCCATTTGATAGTGCTAACCATCAAAGTTTTAGTTTGAAAAATTTAAACAAATGACGTAACGCATATATACAGGTTTTTCTAATGAATGACCAAAGACTTTCATGATTCAAATATGAACAACCACATAATGCATGAGTGGGTGGAAATTAATTGCTTGTTGTTTGAGATTTTTTTAGAGCTGGCTAACCAGGTTCGAATCCCTGCAATAACATAAAATATTTCCCGCATCTATGCTACGGATGAGTTATAAAAGTAGCAGTCAATTCCTTAGCGTGGATAATGAGTGGTAGGTTGCTGTTGATTCGTTGCCTTCCTTCTAATCAATAGTTCAAAATTAGGGACTTCGATAGATAGTATTTCAGAGGTGTAGCCATGGGGGTCCGGCCCCCCTGAAAATCTAGACATAGTGATGTCATATTAATTTTCAGCTCTTATACCTAATAAACTCGTTTTGTATCATTTAATATCAAAATCAAACTTCTATAAACACAATTATATTTCATTTGATTTGTGTTAATGACCATTTTATTCAACATTTAGCTCAATTTCAACCTTTTATTGGCCCCCTTAAATTTTCTCTCCCC
>NW_013665630.1:1117572-1120654 GCF_000517525.1 Limulus polyphemus
GTTTTGAATTTCGCATAAAGCTACACGAGGGCTATCTGCGCTAGCCGTTCCTAATTTAGCAGTGTAAGACTAGGGGGAAGGCAGATAGTCATCACCACCCACCGCCACCTCTTGTGCTACTCTTTTACCAGCGAATAGTCGGATTGACCGTCACATTATAACACTCCCACGGCTGAAAGGGCGAGCATGTTTGGTAGGACGGGGATTCGAACCCGCAACCCTCAGATTGCGAGTCGAGCGCCCTAACCACCTGGCCATGCCGGGCCATTAAATATTAGTAATAAAATGGAAAAGCAAATGAGGAACGTTACGATATTAAAATGAGTATTTATCTACACATAAATATAATTGTGTATTTTCTTAACATTGATGTTTCCCCTCTAGTCTTGTTTTAAATAAATGTTCATCGGGGTGGATAAAGAAATATGGAATGTGACGAAAGCCTAACACGAGCGTCTCACTTTTTGACACTGTTACATTTTGTAACATACAGCTTTAATAATTTAGCCCAACTTCTTTGTTTGAGTTTTTTTACGTTGCCCATAGAAAAATCGCTAAGTGAACAGTGCCATTATCGCTTATTTGAAGACGGCTTTCCTGGTTGTCCGCCTGATGACAGCTATGTATAAAACCAGGTATGCAATACAGTATCCTCATACTGCCGATTTTATTTAAGAGTATAGTTTGTTCAGACTGACCAAATGAATTTTATTAATGTTATTTGTTATTCAGTATTATACCCTTGTCTAATACCTTCTCCAGCAATGTAAACACGTGCTTCTAGTTATCATTTGCAAGGATCGAGACGCGTGCCTCGTCCCGGTTATTAGCTCGTGATGACGTTGGATTACGATAATATCGTGTATATTAAACTCTTCATAATTTTTATCAGATTGTTAAGGCGTTACTGCAGCTGTAAAAATTATGTGAGGAAGATTGTAGCTGGCGAATAGTGAGATACTGACAAGTGAAATTATGATAAATACAATAACGGCATGAAAAATATAAAAATTATATTATGAAATAAAGTCACGATTCTCATGACCGGCGCCATTTATCAGTTATACATATTCATACTATACTATAAATCATGAAAAACCATCTAAGGAAGAATTTATACAAATAGATAGATATACAGACGATTAGAAATAGCCGGAAACGCAGTTGGATGGCAAGACACATACCCAATATACGCCTTTCTATTGCAGATATGTATACCTCAAGGCCTATAAGCTATTTTCAAAGTGTCAAGTATGTGCCTAATTGAAGGAATTTCTCTAGGATAGATTATAACATCACGCCATTAAAGTCACTCGAAAAGAAACAATACAAACATTTTTTGAAGAACAAAAAGCTAGCAAAGTTACAAGAGGTGTGTCTTGAATGTGAGGTTATGATGTGAAAATGTGATGGGCGATTAATCAGGTAGTATAGAGCTGGCACAAAATAAGTTTGTGTATAAACGTATAGGTGGTGAGGGGGGGGGGAACCACACAACCAGTTGGTACGTGTGTATAATAAATATATGCAAAACACATTTATTGAAAAAATACGTCAATAGGTGGCGCTGCAAGATGACCTTGAAACATGGTATGTTTTAAGAAAACAGTAGGTATTATGAAATCAAGTGATACTGTAGCGCGCACATTCAGTTGTGAACGAGTGATGAGAACGACAGTCGATGTCATTATTCTGTTCAAAGTCGAACAAAAACTATAAGGCGGCGAGTGCTGCTGACTGATTTCTCTCTGGTTAGTAGTTCAAGATCAGAGACGATTACACCTGAGCTCCTAGAGATCTTTGATCTGGCCGTTTAGCCCACGTAGGTATAAGGAGTCGTACAGGTTTAAAATGCCAATAAGAATACCAGCATGTCCAATAAAAGATTCCAATACCCTTCATCCATTTCAACAACAGAATCCAGACAAGGAAAGACTTCACACACAGCAGCATAAATCATATCTACTCTGAAGTGCATCACTTGAGGTTAAATACGATTTAACATTGGTTGCTGTAGCAATCAGTGTATAACTGAGATGCTACACCACATTCACACTTTAAACTACAATTCCTAGACGTCATGTGATTAAGGAAATATCGTTTCAAGGTCACCGTGCAGCGCCACCTATGGTTTGATTTCCTAAATGTATTTCTTATTATATATTATAGTCTATGGTTAGCCCACACCTATACGTTTATACCCAAACTTATTTTATGCCATCATTTATTTAATCCTTAAATAAATAAATATTTTGTGAATAAATGAAAAAGAGTAATTAATAAAAGGTTCCTTACTCATCATTTTAAACGTTTTCATCTTTATGTGTGCATATTTATTTCCCAAACTTTTAAACTCTTTTTTTTTTTTTTGTTGGTCCAATGCTAGTCAAGACGAATCAGCCGATTGTATGTACAAAAATATGCCTAGTTTTTTTCACGGTATGTACTTTATTATATTGCTTCAATAATCACAAATGTTACTCCATCATTTCCGAAATAATTTTGCACTGATTTACACGCAAACGTGCGTATTATGATCATTTTACTTGGTGAATGTTACGTTAATTGAAGTGAGTATTTGGATGTTACGTATTACAATTTCGAATGTCTGAAACCGAGCTAAATTATAATTTAAATTTAGTAGTTAAATATATGCCGATATATCTCCAGTTTATGATATTTGCCAACAAGATTGATTGTTTGTTTGTAATTAAGCACAAAGCTACACAATGGGCTATCTGTGCTCTGCCCACCACGGGTATCGAAAACCGGATTCTAGCGTTGTAAGTCCGCAGACATACCGCTGTGCCACTGGGGGCAACAAGATTGATACACACAGTTTTCTTTTTTTTTTAAATACAAATATGTTTTAATATACAAACAACAATACAATTTACAATAATAGTTATTACAAAGAATGATTTATATACAAAAGTTTCACAAACTTACAAGCAATATAAAGTTTTTATCTAGTGTGGAACTTCCTTGATATCTTATCGAAGGTTGACGATGAGCGAGTTAATTTCGAGTTGACGTAGATAAGATTCACAATAGGGAGCTAGCAAGCCCTGTAGTTCTCGCT
>NW_013665630.1:1120664-1122307 GCF_000517525.1 Limulus polyphemus
AATGTTTTCGTAAAAGTACTAATGTCTGATGTGAATCCACTGAAGTTAAATGGTTTGTAATGTTAGAAATTTATAAACGTCAAATATCTGAAGCTTCCCGATTAATAAGCGTTAATCACTGTTATAGCTTACGAATTTTATAGCACACCAATTACAGCAACCCAATAACAGATACTGTTTTTAGGCACATCGCGTTGGTTTATTTGTAGGCGTGGAGAGAGTTTCTCGAAAATTCAGATAATGTAACAATACAAAGCTACACTGGCGTTTACGTACACACATACAGTATATTGTTGATTCTTACACTCGAGAATCTTTTATAACTTTAGAGAATAGGCGAGAGTTTCGCAATACATATTTAACAGTATAATTTATGTACATTTCTAAATATAAATTAAACTTAAACAAACATCGATATTAAAGTAAATATAGAATAATAAATCCGTCACATTGGCTTCAACGATTAAAGATTTGTGGATTGAATTTTAAGGCTGATGATAAGAAAGGTGAAACATTAAACTTAAACACGGTAATTTTTTTTAACTCTTATGGCAAAAAGCTCAGAGTCTCTAGCTTGATATAGATATCGCTATATTGTTTAATATTTTTAACTATATAGCAGCCATAATGCCCAATCCCCGGTGATTCAACGGTAAGTTTGAGGGGTTATAACGCTAAAAATCAGGGTTCGATATCCATGGTGAACACAACGCGGATAGACCACCGTGTAACTTTGCGCTTAACAAACAAATAAACAGGACCCATGATTTACGCCATCCTGTACAATACCTCTGTAGAGAAATACGGGGTTAAAAATGATTACATATTCTGCAAAAATGAAAAATCAATGTTAATTTTCTATATATATACAGAGTTAAACAATATACTTATATGTATACAGAGAACATCATAAATCTCGAAGGATATCAGTTAATCTTCAAGACCAGACTCCTAATTTTGATCATTTGATCAAATGTGTGATAAAAAGATTGAATAACCTGCTAACTCCTGGACACTTGATAAGTGATGAATGTGCTTTTTTTTATGAAGATGTGGCGTACTTAAGAAGAAAACAAAGACGATGTACTATTAAAGAAAGTAGAATATCTTATACATATCTTCTACAAGGCTATATATATGTATATGTATACGAGATAGAATTATCGCAACAGCTTCGTTGGTGAATGACTAGCATATAATTAAGCACGTGAATTTCACCTATATATTGAATCGAATTATAAATTACACGCTGACAGCTTTTGAAAATGCCGAAACTCTGTAAACAGTATATTCTGAAGAAGAACTGGATAGCTTTTTGTTGACGTTACTTACTAACCTGTACTTACAGCACATGTGAACATACTGTATACATATACGTATTTAAGATAACCGTTTTAGTGTTTAGTGTTTTAGTCTTGTATATAATATGTTCTATTGACGTGTTAGGGCAATTATCAAAAAAAAAAAACTCCATGTACAAGAGGCCTATCACGCGGAAATATTCTCTCGGAGGTAAAATGTTCCAAATAAACGAAGTGTCAGTCAAAATCTACCGATACGTGTTTAATATTTAACAACTTTCAGCCATGCATGAAACTGTCAATACCTGTAATTACTCCTAGACGTGCAGCAACTTCGAATAT
>NW_013665630.1:1123265-1140393 GCF_000517525.1 Limulus polyphemus
TTTTCCATATGGAAAACATTTGGATACTAATTGTATTAGCTTTCTTGACACCATTATCATAATTTTTTGCAAAGTGAGTTAACATTATAACTGTTTGTTAAACCAACGCTTTGTGAAATCATTTTAAAACTATTAATCTACTCATCTTGAAACAAAGAATTGTCATTGGTCAAATGGAAAGAGCGACAATACGAATATGATTGAAAACAATATCTATCAGACTCACGTAATACAAAACGCCATGGAAAAATCTACTTCAGAAAGACCAAGAAAAAAATATTCTGTTTCAAGGTAATTGTCTCAGATGCAATCTATAATCAAATCAGGTGAGTTATATGCAGATCGAGACTTACCATCCAGCTTAACACCACATTGTGACCGACAATCAGGTGAGTTAATGGTAAGTCTCGATCTGCATATGTCATTTTTTGTTCTGAACTCTTGTTTTAATTGCCTGTCTTATTTTACAGCCAGACCAAATTTTACTGTTCTCACTTTGTTTCCAGCACTCTGGTTTTTACTTGTCTCTCTTATTTTCCTACCAAAACAAACTTACTATTGTCACTCTGCTTCCTGCTCTTTAGTTTTTAGTTGTCATATGTGTTTGTGTGCGCGATATCTTCTGTTTTTGGCAAATTTATTAATTTAAATTAGAGAACAATGAAGTTCAATACTTGTAAGCTGCTTAGAAGAAAAAAAACTCTTAAGGGCAATGAAAGTCATATGAACATCTAACTTAAGAAATACAAACCTCCATGTGTGAAAGTCAAGGAGTGGTTTTAAAAACAATCAGAACCCTTCCTATGTACCCTCGTTTTAAGATTTTAAATGCACGTATATCTATGCTTCATTTAATCTGGTTTTTATCCTTTTTCTTTCTTTTATGAGAACATATAATTATAAATACGTCATCAATTTGAACTGCTAATTATTAGGGGAAAAATCCACATCTTCTTACTATAATGTCAGTATCTATGTATGTAACCAAAACTGCTTCCCTATCTATTTAATGGCACCACAAACCAAAATTCATAACCAAATCACACTTTGGATATTCAAGATTCAGACAATGTGGTATATGCAACAACCATTTCATTATAATAGAACACAATTTTAAATAAAAGTACTTTCATCACAACTAAAACACGACTCTCACTAGGACTGTACATGAGGGTTTGATTACATCTTTATTGATGTAATTTTAAATGTAGTACTATAGTTCTTAAAAAATAGCATTAATTTTTTTCAATAAACGGTACTACTTTTAATATATAAAAACATTACAGTTAATAAGAGTAATATTTATGAAAATTATGAGCTCTGTACATCGAATCATTTTGACACAATGAGTTGCGTATGGCTAAAGAGCACAATCCAAACACTTTTCCCATGTAATACTTCCCAGAAAAAACAAACACAAAAAAACATTTTTCAGAAAATGTCCACTTTTGTTTTCAAATTTTTTTTTCAATGACGTATGAATACTACAATTATTAATGACAAGCACAAACAGCCGCCCATTTCTGCTAGTATAAATAATTTTCTTCTACAAATACATCAAGCCTAATACACCATGATAGATAGCCGCGGGTCATATTATGACATGTTTTAATGTAGAATGTTAGGCATATAACATTGTTTGGATAAATACAGTTTTTTTTTACATACTGGAATTCAGAAAATGAATTTTCAAGAGAATAAAGGGGAAAGATTAGCATCTAGGCAATGCAAGCAAGACAAACAAAAACGTAGATATAAGTGATGAGCAAATCCAAAAAGAATTTCATGAAGTGTTACATATATATATGTTCCAGCAGATCCGGGTGAAACTTTACGCGAGTAAGTACAGTGTGAGCTCAAGACGTAAGTTGCATAATCCCCATGTATGGTTTGTTACGTAGTTTCAACCAAATTCAAAGCAATAAAATTGTTATTCTTGAGCCAGAGCGTAGCCTAATGATCCGAGGACTTCAGATAAGATCGATTCATGCTAACAAACGTACACATCGCATTTAAAGCTGTAAATACGTTATGAGAATGAATATCAATTTCGTTATTCGGTTAAAAGTAGCAGCTTCTGGCAGTGCGTCTGCAGTTCAAAATTAGGAACAACCAAATACCTGAAACACCTGACCGTTTAACCCACTGTGCACAAGGTGTTACCCTACAGTGGCACATCGGTATGTCTGCGGACCTACAACGTTAGAAACCGGGTTTCGATACCCGTGGTGGGCAGAGCATAGATAGCCCATTTTGCAGTTTTGTGCTTAACTACCAACAAGGAAAAAAAACACAAGGTGCCATTCAGGCGAACAATTAAACATTATTTCTGTTTTAAAAAATGGCATATTTAACACGTAGCAATGGAGTTTCAACACACGTATGAAGAAGAAGAAGTAAGGGACTGAATATAAAATGAGGCACATTATGATACAATAAAAGATACACCTGACATAGACAAGCTATGTAATATATTTCGAGGCTGAAACAATGGTTTCCTTTCTTTCTATTTCGAGCAATTAATTCAAGTTTCAAACTCCAACGGTTGAATAGGACTATACTTGGTAAGATTAACCAATATATATATATATATATAGTTTATTTTATTGTTGAAAATTACACACCAACTATAATACTTGAGTCAGATCCCCTCTTACTCAAAACTCATTTATAACGTAATGTGGCTTTGTGCCAAAAACGGGAATTTCACAGACACATATACTGTGGACAGATATATCTAAACTTGAAAATTTACCATCCATGCGAAACAACGACAAGTAGTGACAATCAGATTCAAATGTTACCAAACTTAAAGTGCAAGAAAATAATTGTAATCCCAAATACCCAACAAGATATATTTATTCCGTAAGCGTTTTCTATCTACTACCATTTCTACATAGGTACGTTATCAAGCCAGTTCCTCCAGGCGTTTCCTTTCTAATGATATTTTCTAACTACAATATACAAGTCTGACGAAATGTTGAAGAATACATCACTGTGAAGATCTAGAAGATTTAAAAAGGGTTTTAAAAAATGGTAACGATCGACTTGTTCCAAAGGATAATTGATGTTTGTTATTAAACACAAAGAGCTATCTGTGCTCTACCCACCACGGGTATCGAAACCCGGTTTTTAGCAGTATATGCCCACAGACCTATACCGCTCTGCCACTGGGGGACATAAAATAATAACTATCAGCTCTTTAAACTGAAATACATTATAATGAAATCTAATTATGTATCACCTCTGAAATAAATATCAAATACTATAATTGGTATGTTTGAATGGAATGTTTGCATGTAATGAGACAACGTTCGGCAACACAAAAACAATTCGTCTAAGTTCTTAAGGAAAAACGATGCAACAGAAAATTCCATGGTCATTAACCAAGGAAACAGAATTACCGTTTATTGTTAAGTACGAAGCTACACAATGAGTTATCTGTGCTCTGCCCACCGAGGGTATCGAAACTCGATTTTTAGCAGTATATGCACGCAGACCTATACCGCTGTGCCACATCAGCTTTTTAAAGTGAAATACATTATAATGAACTCGAATTATATAATACCTGTAAAGTAAATATCAAATACTATAATTGGTATGCTTGAATGGAGTGTTTTCATGTAATGAGACAACGTTCGGCACCACAAAAACAATTAGACGATGCAACAGAAAATTCCATGGTCATTAACCAAGGAAACAGAATTACCGTTTATTGTTAAGTACGACGCAACAGAATGAGCTATCTGTGCTTTGCCCACCGAGGGTATCGAAACTCGATTTTGAGAATTGTAAGCCCAGAGATTTATCGTTAAGCCAGCGGGGGGGGGGCAAAGCAAACAAATTTACAACTATGTAAAGAATATTGCAAAAATACATTTGGGAGAAATTTAAATTCAGTTTTGACAAAAAAAAATAGTATTCTCAAGTAGAATGATACTGCTAAAGTGAATCATTTGACGTGACCATCTTTTCACGTAATAAGTTAGGGGAAGTTCCTCTTGTACAGCACAAGGCTGAAAAGTTTCATTAAATTTTTTATCAAATGCTAGTAAAAGTCATCAAAGCGTAGCAGAAACACGAAACTACTTTTATAGGCAGTTAAAGTGACGAGGATAATTCCAACGCGTACTTAGTTCTTAAAGCTCATGAAATCAGATTTATAGTCTCCTGAGTTGTAAGAAAAAAACATCAAAGCCTAAATAAAAACGTTTTTCAGGTATCAAAGTAATGGCAGAAAAGGGTAAATAAAAATTATAAATTGCTTTCAAAACAATCTAAAACTCAATACGATTAACATTTGGTAAGTCAAGTGAAATTTATATAAGTAATTTTAAATCCTCATATTCAAAATCGATCTCACATTTTGCTTTAATGAGCTTATTTCATTGTTGTGTACTGAATAATCAACTATGTAATGTTTAAGAAAAAAAGACTTTTTCGATGTTTTGTTGTCGTTCTTATTAGCGATACACACAAATCTTTGTAACATATATATATTATAGCCACGTCACTTGTACTATGGTAGAATATACCCTTAACGATCTAGATAATAATTTACCAATTTTTATACTTAACAGTTCTATCAGACACACATTATAAAGGTCATTTCTACAATACAATTAATAAAGATTGTAAGTGTTTTTCATTAAGTCAATTAGAAAGCAATAACTTAAAAGAAGCAAAATACACACACACACACACACACATATATATATATATATATATATAATATTTTCGGGCTTTACCACATCCAGTCATGCTCTGCCTGACGACTGTGAATTTTGACAGTAGCCCTGCAACGTTATTTCTATTCCAGGTTACTTCGTTATGTGACTGCCACGTCCAAAGCACATCATTCCTCCTTTTTTGCTTTCCATAATACATCTTGTAAACGAAGATGGCGGTTTCTCAACACCAGTTTCAATAATCTAATCATAAAGAAAACCATAGGCGCTGCGTCCGGTGATTTGACTGGTATGTCTTCGTATGAAATAGCACGAATACCCATTTCATTCTGGAACTGCTTGAACGGTATGTCATGAAAGCAGCTTGAATACACATTATTTGTTTCGTTTTTCCAGACGGAAAACTTCCTTAATTTCTGTTACGTGAGGCACGTGAATGGCTTTTGCTATTTGCCTTTGTATCCGTGGCTTGTCACATGTTAAAAGGCGCCAGGGTGCATCTTGTTGTAGGTCGCTTTCTGGATGGTCCTGGTACCCTAAGTTGCTCCATATTTTTTTGTTTTCTAATGTCATTAAGTACAAAGGATATCACCGTCTCGGAAATTCTAAATCCTCGAGATGATTACGTAGTTATGATCTGATTCTATGAATATTTTGTGTCTGAAAGAGCCGTTACAGACCTTTCAAGAAAACACCAAACAATATCAAAATATAGTCAGATGCATGCCGTTTCACCGCGACTGTATATCAGCTGCGATTGTCATGTGACTTTCTGATTTGAATATTAACAGTCGTTTTGAAACGTGATTTTCTCACCATCGTCACGATTTAAACAAGATAAATTGTTATATTTAGAAATCACGAATCATCAGTTTTTGAAGTGTAAACATTTTTTTTAGCTTAATCCTAACAATGGTAAGAAAGACTCTCAACAAAACATGTACATTGAACAATTTATGACACAATGTGTGCTTTCTAATAAACCGTTATATTGCTTATAAAATTGTTGAATGAGATCTTTTCTGTCAAGAAAAAAACAGCTTACCGAACAAGAGGGAATCCTCAATAACCGCGGCTGTAATTAAATCTCAAATCGGTCAAGCTACAAGTTTGTAGTTAAAAAACTTTAGAGCCATTCTATGAGCCGTTATGTCGTGGCTAAAATCCTTTTTTCGATACAAATTTGAATGCCAGGAAGCTATGATGAACTCTGTAATTCATTTTTGTTTTTGTTTTCACCTTAAAATTGTAAAACGTATTACTTTGGGTAAGCTGTGTTTTTACGTGGACAGATTTTATTGTAACATGAACTATTTCTCTTCAATGATGCTCTAAGCAATGTAAAGGGTGTCCAAAGAACTCTGAACCCATGGGGAAACTAGGCATTATATTCTTAAAGATTTCTAATGTCAGTTGTACATATTTTAGGAAAGATATATCCTGATGGCACAGTATACCAAGAATTGATGTGTATGGCTGTTAATGGCATGCAATTTTAATAGTAAATAAGTTACGAATAAATTGTGAATGTTTTCCTATGGATCCAGACTTCTGGGACACCTTGTACTTGACGAGTTCCAGAAATTCATTTATTATTGAACTGTACCATCTTTTTCTTAAACGTTTGAAAATCAAATCTTAACAGCAATAAGAAATTATCTATATCCAAATAGAGACTTGTGGGTCATTAGAATGTTTCCTACCTGTAAATGTTTTTTTTTTTTTTTGTCGTGCATTCATTATTATAAACATGCTAAGATGAAACCTTGTAGCAATACGACTCATTTTAGAGCTTATGAGAAATGATATTACAAGTATATCCCTAAAATTTTAATATATATATATGGAGAGAAAGAGGGGGTATCATGCCGATAGTTTTATTACTAATGAACATTTTTTAGCATTTATTACTCTGGGTTGTACTTTTCTTTGGCCTATTTAAATTGGACACAACTCAATGAGCAACCCTCGGGGAATTGTTACCTTAAGAAAGCCAATCTTGTAACTACGAACGTGAACAGGCATTACCTTTCAGTTTGCAGTGAATGTAGCAAGAGTCCTCTTATCAAAAGGCTGTTTCTTTCAATAGCGGCTAGAGGAGAAGAGAGACCTCGATTATTGACGTCTAACCAGGTAGAACTAATGACTCGACAAAAGAATCGCTTGCAAATCTGCCAGAAGGGAGATTGAGAAATTATGATTTATTCAGAGGCGCAAAGTATCCGACGTAATAGAAAGGATCTCATGCTTTCCTTCATTCTGTCTGTTTATTAGCAATTTACACGCCTAGACCAATTTCTACTTGTCAAAATTCAAGTAGATTTATGGCAACAACGTTTGATTACGTATTAACAACGTATTGTTTCTGTGACACCGAGAGCAACAGCTAAAACTTAAAGTGAGATGGTAAGAAAATAAAGAGGAAAAAAAAATTTAAATCTGGATATGATTCCGATTTCCATTAATATATGACAGCCAAAATTAATTTTAAATTTATTTCCAATATTTCTTACAATAAAACAATAGAATAAATTTTAAGTGATGAAATTTACTGTGTTTTAAAAACTAAGAAACATATTTTAAGAAGCCATAGAAATTAAACATTCAAAAACGTAGAACTAATTTTGAAAGAGCTTAAAATTAATCTATGATTGACTAAAAAAAGCGCAAACATAAAAAAGAACTGGAAAAATATTTTATACAAGATAATAAAGAAATCACTAATCCTTAGCACAAAAATGGTAATTTTCATGAATATAAAGACAGCAATAATAATATAATAACTTAAGAAAGCAATAACTTAATAAAAAAAGAAAACATGTTAAAGTAACTAATGAAAGCGACCATAAGTATATAAAGCGACAGTCAAGTAATTTAAGAAATCAACAATAAATTAACCAAAGAAACCGACCATTTAATAACTGTATAAAGCGATAGTCAAATAATTTAAGAAATGAATAGTAAAGTAACCAAAGAAAGTGACCATTTAATAACTGTATAAAGCGACAGTCAAGTAATTTAAGAAATCAACAATAAAGTATCCAAAGGAAGCGACCATTTAATAATTGTAGAAAACGATAGCCTAATAATTTAAGACATCAACCATAACGTAACTAAAAAAAAAAGCAACCATCTATGTTTGTTTTCGAATATTCTTGCAAAGCTACTCAAAAGCTATCTGCTCTAGTTGTCCCTAATTTAGAAATGATAGACAAAATGGAAGGGAACAAGCTCACAGCAACCACTGTCAGCTCATGGGATACACTTGTCAGACCAAATAGTTGGATTCAACCGTCACCCTTATATCGCACCAATAGCACAATAGTGCGAAAAGCCTTGTTCTTTCAGCAACAGGGTGCTTAACGCAAGATCCACACTAACCATTGAGCCACACTCGATCCGTACTTTATAGAAACGACCCATGAAGCTTAAAGATCGCAGTTTTCAGAATACTAGGAAATGAAGCATTCAATAATTTTAAGCATGACCTTCCGGAAACTAAATAAAGCAATATGCGAGAAATTAAAAATATATGAAACTTCCAAAACGAAAAAAAAAATTAATGAAATAATTCTTAAAACAGTATAAAAAGAAACTTTATTCCAGTTAAAGAAAACATTATTTAAAGACACATTTGTTTATTTCAGTGCAAAGCCACAAAATAAGCTATCCGCGTTCTGTCCATAGAAAGGAATCTAACCCCGGATTTTAGTTTGTAAGCCATTAAACTTACAGCTGACCCAATGGGATACTTAAAGAACGCAAATAAAGGGATTTTCAAGAACCTTATAATGGAAACTATCATAAAGCTAAACGACAACGAAAAGAAAATTTCGAAGAATTAAAGATTCTTTATTTTTATTAAGACAATGCAAGCAAATTTAACATGTTGAAAACATTATCTTATTTGTCTGGTTCTAAATATTCGCTTCGTGAAACACCCTAATTAACATAAATCATAAAACAAAAGAAATAATCTATTTTCTCAGTATAGAGGTTAAACAAAAAGAAGTTATGTTTAAAGTTAATTTCACGTCCAACTTATCATCAAAGATCCATGGGTGTGCCATCCAGTAGCAGAGAACAGATCACGAGAGGTGATACACAAATTAATTGTTAACTCCTTGGAGTGGACTGATGATTTAGGGCTGACAGAGACTGTGAGCTCTGAGTGGTTGGACACACCCACAATATATATATATATATATATTTATATTACACATATACACACAATTAGTAATTTTATCTTATTTTTTCGTTACAACGAGTTACTTCTGTTACGTAAACTACACAAAGCAACTTAGGTTTTAAGCTTTTCATTTGACTAATTATATTGCAATATTAACATCTTATTATAACACTTTTTTTTATGTACACGTTGTAAATGATTTTGTAGCTCCTATCAGAGTGTGGAATGGTAGCACTAATTAGCTGTAAAAACTTTTATGTGTTGGAAATGTATGGTTCTAAGTGTGATAACGATGTGCTGGTATGTATATATATATATTGTAATATTACGTAGAACATGAAAAAAGAAAAAGGAATAACCGCAGCTACAAAACAGACACGTATCACTTGGACACACACCATAAGGTTGATAGTTATGCAATGTGCCCTGGAAGAAGTAAAACCCAAACTGCGTTGGGGAAACATCATCTATCACTTTAACCTCAGTTAGGCCTCACATTATTAAAAAAATTAAAAAGAAGAATAGTAGATATAACTTTACCACCTTTTCCTGTCTGCAGCCAGACGTGGGAAGGTGGCTGCTCCAAAAAAAAATCACTAAGAAGATAGAAATAATTGGAATACGATACATCAATGAAGGAAACAGTAAAACTGTCCTTGGAGTTAGCATTCCAGCCCCCATAATGATGTTCGGACATAAATACCACGATGTTAAGGTATTAATTACTATACTACGCTCAATCTAATTTGTTAGTATAGCTCCCATCCTCCACCCATCCATAAATAACTTTCGAAGCTTCTACAAGAATTACATAGTAGCAGGTCTTATATATAGATAGTGATACATCTGCATTAATACACCTATACAAGATACAGTCCAAATAAGTAACTTCCCCTGCAGAAATTAGAAATTATTCCTTATTGTGTTAATTATGATTTCGTTTATACTAGTATTTTTAAATTTACATATATATTTTGCATACTTATTACGAAATAATTTATAATATTTAATTAGAGTTATCTTATTAAGTACATTAAAAATCAGTTTATTCACTAACATATTAAAGTTGGAAATTAGGAACTGTTCATTGTTATAAATTACACAACACCCGAGAAGCTGTGAATGTATCATGCTGTGTATGGCATTATTTGGTACATTACTGACTCTGGGACATTGTAGGCTAAAGCACCCCCCCCCCTCCGCCCCAGTGGCACAGCGGTATGGCATAGATAGCCCATTGTGTAGCTTTGTGCTTAACTTCAAACAAATAAACAAACTTTTTTTATTATTTTTTAAGAATGCAGGGCCTGCCAGAACAGTAGGGTACCCACGGTATACTGTATCTATAATCCTGAAATGTCATCGAACTACAGGAAATGTAGTTCCAGGAAATTCTACTAGTAGACGCTGAAAAACTACTGCCCGAAATGAGCGTATTTTGATCAGGTTAACACATCAAGATCGAAAGAAGTCTTGCAACACCTTACGACAGGAATGGCATGAATACATTCATTTCAGGCTATCCAGAAGAACAGTGAATAGAAGACTGGCCAAACAAGCTTATTTTGCTAGAAGTGCTATCTGCAAACCGATATTAACCACAATACACCACTATCACCATGTTACTTGGACAAGACAATATGCGAACTTACAGTTAGGACACCAGCGACATGTCATCTTTTCAAATGAGTCCTGTTTCCGGCTTGTTAAAGCTGATGATAGGATTCGTGTTCAGCGTTTGCCTAGAGAACAGATGAGGAAAAACTGTCTTTCCCACAGGAACCACACAGGAGGTGGTGCAGTTCATGTTTGGGCAGCTATTCATCATGGTGAAAAAATGCTCTTTATATCTCTCAGAGAAACGTCAATGGTGCCTCCTACAGACATTCCACGGAGACGATATTTCTGCCATATGCTAGAGCAAGGTTTGGCAATAACTTTGAATTCCAGGATAACAATTCCACTGCGTGAATTGTACAGGATTATTTCGACCAGGAGGACGTTACAAGACTGTCATGGCCAGCAAAGCCTCCAGATTGTAATCCCATTGAGAACCTTTAGGCAGAGCTGAGCCGGCATATTGCTAGCCATGACCCTAAACCAGCTAACGTAGCTGAGTTTCAGCGCCTTATAGTGACAAGTTGGTATGAAATCACGGTGGATTACATCAATAACCTCATTGACAGCACACCACGTCGCCTTGCGGAGGTTACATGAGTACAAGGATGACCGATCAAGTATTGAATGTTTAATATGAACTGGTATAAGGTTACAGATACTATTTATAATAATTTGCTGTTATATTTTGTTATTACATATGTTTTGGTAAAGTTTTGTTGTCATACGTGAAATGCTGAATTACATATCTTTCTACAAGTTTATGGTAAAATTGTTTGCTCTTCTAATAAATCGTTCGTGATGTCCATAGAACCTGTCTTATTATACAAATTACATTTTGGGATGTTTAATATAACGTGCATTTCTCAGTTTGATAACACTAAGTGTATTTCTATTCAATCTGAATAATAATGATCTTACTTCTTACAAAATATGTAAACATTTTGGCCAAGACTGTATACGTATGGGTCTAAGTATGATAAGAATGTGCTGGCATACGTATGGGTCTAAGTATGATAACAAATAAAACTTGTGGAAAAACCATAAAAACTTGCGAATAATTGCAAATAAATAACATCACTTGGTGAATTTGTATCCGTGACTTAACTATTGTTTTATTTATATTTTCGCACTAAATAACCATTTCTTTATTAAATTAATCTTATTATAGGCGTTTAAAATAAAAACATAAAGCTTAATCCCGAACCCAGTTTTACCTATTTTGTCATTTAGATATATATGTAGAAAATTAATATTTCTTTTGTATCATTAGTCATATCCCTGGCCCGGCATGGCCAGGTGGTTAGGGCGCTCGACTCGCAATCTGCGGGTCGGGGGTTCGAATCCCCATCACACAAAACATGCTTGCCCTTTTAAGCCATGGGAGTGTTATAATGTGACGGTCAATCCAACTATTAGTTGGTAAAAGAGACTAAAAGTTGGCGGTGGGTGATGATGACTAGCTGCCTTACCTGTCTTACACTGTTGAATTAGGAACGGCTAGCACAGATAGCCCTCGTGTAGCTTTGCGCGAGATTCATAACAAACAAACAAATAGTCATATCCCACTTTCATTACAATGGAAATACATTACAAGGTTATGTTATAACATTCAAAATTATATTACAGCTTCCACGGCATGGTTAATACATCTTAAAATTTTGTCTTTATCACAATGATTATTTGTTATTAACATTTCATCGTCAACGCTACCACTTTCATGGCATTAATCGATAAATTTGACTTAGTTGATTTTGTCACTTTCATAGCATTATTATTAAATGTCAAGATTAGGTTATCACTTTCGTGACACGATTATACATGACAGTGTTATGTTACTACTTTTTCAATATGGCCATTAGGTACCAAGGTTATCCCATTACTTTCGTACTTGGTTATTTTCATGGCTATGATTATTATATGCTAGGTTTATGTCATTACTTTCATGACAATCATGATTATTACATAAATATTATATTGTTCCTGGCATGACATTATTATGGCATACCAACTAATAGATGTAGAGGCTATATCCCTAATTTCTTAGACTAGTTAATATGAGCCTAGTTTCAAGATATGGTTAAGACATTACATGGGTTAATAACCACTGAAAGGATTGTACAACTGCTAAAACAATATGTACACATTTAACATGAATAACTGCTACATCTCTGTATGTTCTTTCATATGCAATCGACAACTTCTGGATTCCTATTCTTCCCTGTGTTATGCATAAACTATGAAAGAAACGAACCCTCCAGGTTCCACTAAACTTGAATAAAATATCAAGTACAGTCAGAAGGATCTACAAATGTGCTTAACTCAGCAAGTTATAAACCAGTGACCCTCGTGACTGGAGGGTAAGTTTTAGACAAAGAAGTAGATCAGGAATTTTCTTGTAATAATGTTCTTTGACTGTCAATGGAGTGTGAAAAACAGATTTATCTTTTTAACTGTATCCTTTATAATGCCATTATTAAAGCGCACGGAATGAATGATCATGTCAATTCGGTTTGGTGTAACTGGACTGAAAGCATAATAAAATCACACTTCGAGTACAGGTAATCGTTTTGAAAAAAAAGAAAAAGAAAATCGCCATTAGGATCACAATGGTTAAATGTTTCAAAATGAAATAACGATACAATCTGACCAACGTGTGGGTTCTGCCAGATGCGCGAAAATAACTTTCGTTTCCAGAAGGCACTTTTTTGGTGGATGTTAAATATGTTAGGTTGACAAAACGCTTTAGTCTGTTTTGAACCAATATCAAATGGCATGACTCAAAACTTACAAAGGTGTCAAAGATTGGTAAAAACGCTTACTTTAGAACTATTAGAAGAATTAAATAATAATATTTTTAGCATACAATTTAAAATGCTAAAATCAAATAATTTGTTTTTCTGTCACGAAATCAAATTTGAAAAATAAAGCAAGAACTCGAAATAGTTTATTTATAACAGAACAAAATACACACAAACACACATATGTATGTATATATATATATGTCCATATACATACAACATGCATACACCTTAACCGTCATATATCACTAATAAGAAATCCAACTTCAATTCTAGTATCTGTTAGTCAACAACTTGATACTTAATTAAAACGAAATATCCATGAACGTGCTGATTTCATTTTATGCCTTCCTTTTCTGAGGCTGTGAAAATAGACAAAACAGAAAACTACACGGACCTTTGTTTGTTTCCTAGTTTAATGCAACGGCCCGGTACAGCGAGGTGGTTAGAACGCTTGACTCGCAATCTGAGGGTCGTGGGTTCGAATCCCCCCTTCCACTAAATATGCTCGCCCTTTCAGCCGTGGGGGCATTATAATGTGACGGTCAATCCCACTATTCGTTGGTAAAAGAGTAGCCCAAGAGTTGGCGGTAGGTTGTGATGACTAACTACCTTCCCTCTAGTCTATCACTGCTAAATTAGGGACAGCTAGCGCAGATAGCCTCGTGTAGCTTTGCTCCAAATTCAAAACAAAATAAACCATACCAAAATCAACACAGTGAAAGTGGCAAGGTTAAAATGTTTGATATTGTAGAGTGAGTTAGATATTATACTTACTCACACATCAAAGTTAAAGTGACACGTTATTACAAGTGACTTCTTGCCTTACAATAGTAACTTTCAGAAATTGTTCATATATTTACACTGATAACGCATATGACCCAGGAGAAGAGGACTTATGCTTCTAATAGACTGCCCAAAAACTTACTTTAATGTTATCATCTCCCCGATCACTATATAGTAGCTTTGTAGCAGAGCTTGTCCGTACTCTTCTTGAGCTATCGTGAATTTACATTTTGGGGACCTTTTCAACCTTAAACATTCTGATAGCTTTGTCTGCATTTCTTTGCCCTCTCTTGGTTTGAAAATGTGGGTATTTGGTTTTCCGAGATTATTCTCAGAAGAGCTTATATGTGATCTGTTTGCGCTCTCCTGATATGAAATTTTGAGAAGTATCTGTACCACGATCACTCATAGCTTCATAGCAGTGTGTCTATATCTTGTTTGCTCTTCTAGTTTGACACTATGAAAAATTTTCTGTACTACGACCACTCGTAGCTTTGTAGAAGAGCTTATATATAATCTGTTTGTACTCTAAGATCAGTCTCATAGCTTTGTATGTTAGCTTTTCTATATTCGTTTTTCTCTTCATTTTCGTCATATTTCTCTAACAACTGTGTTTACATTTTGCTTCTACTTCACACTGTCAAGACCCGGGGCACTGTAATAGCTTTTCTGGAACACTCTGGTACATTTGTAGAAAAACTTGTGTCCATAATATCCTGGCTTGACATCACTTTATTTTCTCTGGTGTCTTTGTTAAAGACTTTGTCTTCAATCCATTTGTTCTTTTCTGAGATAACAACTTCTATGTTCCTAGCTTGGCAATGTTGGGATTTTCTTTATTCTGATAACTCTGATATCTTTGTATCACAGCTTCAATATGTTTTTCTTTTTGTACCTTTCTGGTTTGACACAAGTGGCCTTTTTCTAATTGTGGATGACTTTGATAATTTTGTGGAAAATATGATTCACTTTTAATTTATGCTAGGCTCCTTGGAGAATACAGTTCGCTATGAAATAGCGATTCAATGATCTATGTTCTCCAAGTATAAAAAACCGTTTTTCATCGATTTTTTAACAATTCACAAAGTTTCGATCATGAGCCGTTTTCGGGTGCTAGCTCTACAGAAGCTACAAATGAACTGATAAAATAAAAGTTAGGTACTTTAATGGAAGTTACGAAGAAAGAACAACGCGTGGTGAAAGTAGAATGTGGATAGGTGAGATAGGTGTTAAGGACATTGTTGTTTAGGAAGGATAGAGATTGAAATATATATTAAAATTTAGACGATACAAATATATATATATATATATATATAATTTTTACTCACGTTTCAAATGATGGCAGTGATAAATGAATTAAAATTACAGAAATATGTTTATGTGTATATATATATATTATTGGAAAACAATTGTTTATCAATAACTTAGATTCTAACTGAGTCTATTGTTTGTAGTTGGCCGCTCCTACATAATCATAATTGCTTCAGTAATTATACTATCGGCATCATCTTTTGGTCTGCATAGAATGTTGCAGATAAAGACCATTTGCGTTGCTGGTCTTAGGCAAGTCTGGAAGTGAAGTCCCATTAGAGTATTAGAGTCCTTAGTTTTGTTGTCCTTGTGATGTTCACGTAGTCTCTCCTTAATTGGTCATCTAGTTTCACCGATGTAAGTGTGTTTAATTGGACATATGCTGCACTTACTCGATTGAAGGTCAACTATAGATATCCCAAGGATGATGAGGCGGGCGTAGGTCACAATGGTGGTGTTAAGCTGGAGACCAAATGTTACTGCGGTCATTTTTTGTCCTGCACTCTTGTTTTAATTGCCTGTCTTATTTTTCCAGCCACCAAATTTTACCATTCTCACTTTGTTTCCAGCACTCTGGTTTTACTTGTCTGTCTTATTTTACAGCCAGACCAAATGTTACTGCGGACTGGAAAATAAGACAGACAAGTAAAACCAGAGTGCTGGAAACAAAGTGTGAACAGTAAAATTTGGTCTGGCTGTAATATAAGACAGGAAAGTAATACCAGAGTGCAAGAAACAAAGTGACAACAGTAAAATTTGGTCTGGTTAGAAAATAAGACAGGCAAGTAATAACCAGAGTGCAGGAAACAAAGTGACAACAGTAAAATTTGGTCTGGTTAGAAAATAAGACAGGCAAGTACCAGAGTGCAGGAAACAAAGAGATAACAGTAAATTTGGTCTGGTTGGAAAATAAGACAGGTAAGTAAAACCAGAATGCAGAAAACGAAGTGACACCAGTAAAATTTGGTCTGGCTGGAAAATAAGACAGGCAATTAAAACCAGGGTGCAGGATGCAGAGTGAGAGTAGTAAAGTTTTTACTGGTAGGGAATATCGTCTGCAAAAGTAGGACTTGTATAGAGGCGGGAATACACATTCTGTGAAATGTATTCTCTTCCTTTGTGGAAGTAAAATTAAAATGGATAGTAGGCTTGGGAGCTTCAACCCATAACGTTTCTTATAATATCTGTTTGGGTAGGTAAGCCCTTCTGGTGAAACAGTTATTATATTATTAACACGTTTCTTTGTCTTCATTTCTTTTATTTTTTCATGTTTTATTAGGAGAAAAGATGCGGCTAACAAAGTTACCGTTTCTGTAGGAAGTTTTAAGATACAATGTGTTTTTTAGGCTAATTTGCATTTATGTTTTTTTTTCTTTTTGGAAATTGATATACAAAAAGATTTCATTAATACCTCACAGAAATATGTTGATTTTCTTCGGCGGTCGTCAAGACAGATTCAAGTGACAAATAGAACAACTATACGCAACTCGACTTCAAAAGCTTGTTAGGAAGTTGACAGGCTGTCAAAGTTTGACTTTCCACAGTTACAACTGTCAGCTCAACATGATCTAAGCAAGAAGGAATGAGACCCCCCCCCCATTTTTTTTTTAGATATTGTAAAAATTAATCTACTGCATTCATTAATGTAATGGCATTTAGTATATTCGAAGTTGCTGCACGTCTAGGAGTAATTACAGGTATTGACAGTTTCATGCATGGCTGAAAGTTGTTAAATA
>NW_013665630.1:1141123-1145415 GCF_000517525.1 Limulus polyphemus
TGTGTAAGATATAACTCACACCACAAGATATAATCGAGACACGATTACTAAATCAATAATGAAGGGAGTGAGTCTGGTCAATTGTGTGTAAGATATAACTCACACCACAAGATATAATCGAGACACGATGGTAATGTAGTAAAGAATATTGTAATATCGAATAAAGATGTGTGTTTTGGCCATTGGAGTTCAAACATAAAAGACTATTGAAAAGACAGAGAAAAAAAGTGACTGATACTGTGAAACCAGGAGTACGGAGACCAAGCGTAGACAACTTCTGTACGATCTATTTAATGATCTACACACTCAAAGCATAAAAACCGTTTTTCATTTGTTTCCTAACAATCCACACTTTCATTTATCTGTTTCCTAACAATACACACTTTCATTTATCTGTTTCCTAACAATCCACTTTCATTTATCTGTTTCCTAACAATCCACACTTTCATTTATCTGTTTCCTAACAATACACACTTTCATTTATCTGTTTCCTAACAATCCACACTTTCATTTATCTGTTTTCTAACAATCCACACTTTCATTTATCTGTTTCCTAACAATACACACTTTCATTTATATGTTTTCTAACAATCCACACTTTCATTTATCTGTTTCCTAACAATCCACACTTTTTTTTCTATTTTCTAAAACGTTAAAAGTTAAATGATATAAAAATAAAGTTATACATTAGAAACGTCAATAAGAATTAAAATACAACTTCTATTTAAAATGCTCCCAAAAATGGCGGTCTATATATAAGAGCATACAATAATGGCAATGTATATATGTTATAAGAATAGATGTAAAATACATATTAGAATTATTAAATAAGATTCAGATTATTCAAACACAAATATATACTATTTCGACTCAAATGATAAATTATATAACATTAACAAATAACATTGTGACTATAAAAAAATGTATGTATGAATATATATATATATATGTGTGTGTGTGTATATGAACAAAACAAGCCCGAAAAAAAAACTAATTTAAATTAATAATGCTGTATAAATTAAAATGATCCCCAGGGTACAGACTATAATGTAGTATATATAATGTGCTCTGGGTTTTGGAGGTGACTGCGGAAGTAGGTCTCACATTAAGTTAAATTAGTGCTTTACTACTATAGTGGGGGCTGGAATACCAACCTCAGAAGGTAAGTTTATCTTATTTACCCCAAAGTGGTAGTACCTTGTTTCGTTTTTCTTTTACCTTGGGGAGTTGTGACCTTCCCACAACTGTCTGCAGGCAGTGAAGGGTGATATAGATGTGGGACGTTGTGGGCTTGAGCACATTTTGCTCTCCTAACTTGTATTTCTTTTGATGATTTTATTTGATTTTTTATTAATTTCTTCATGTGAGACTGGCGAACGGAAGTTGAGACTGATAGACGGTGTATCTCCACCGCAATATGGGCTCTACTTCCGCAGTCACCTCCAAAACCCAGGACACATTTTATATCCCACATTATATATATATATATATATACATTTATCAATGAATTAGTTTCCACCAGGTATACTGTTTATATTTGCTTCTACTAAAAAGTAAATGCTCCAACAATTTCGCAATCAGCATCATATTTCGTTATACGTAGAATATCGCGAGTAAATAGAAGGGCATCAGTATTTGTGTCGTTGGACTTATCAAACCTCCGATTTCCCAAGTTATTCTACGACATTCTCATGTTGCAGTATTTTCTGAAAAGACAAAAGACCGCTAAGAAAAATATCATTTTGTGTCCGTTTGTGTCGACATCCAAGTGCAACCATTTTACGTCAGCTTCTCTTGTACGTTCCTACTTACAAAGTCACGAATATTAGTTTGTTTTAAGCACAAAGCTACACAGTGGGCTATCCGTGCTCTGCCCACCACGGGTATCGAAATCCGGGTTCTACCGTTGTAAATCCGCAGACATACCGCTGTGCCACTTGAAGACGCCAAGAAAGAATTTTTGAAGAAACTACACGAAGCTAATCCAGACAATTACCTGACAACACCATTATTTTCCCAACGAATGCTGTTAACCTGTACTCAAACATCCCAGTTGGTGAAGGAATAACTGCTGTGATCCAAAGTTCTTAATGGTCATTTAAATGATGTTGAAAACATTGCACAACTACTAAGTACCATGTTAAATAACAGTTACTTACTTTTGGCGAATAATTTTACAGATAGAAATATAGTGCTGTTATGTGTTGTTGATTTAGTAAGATTTCACTAAAAACAATTGAACACGTTATTATTTGCATCATTCATGCGTCTTAGTGCCTTCAACTTTCTCTGCTCAAACGTAATTTCCTTCCTTTTTGTCTTCTTTTTTCATGCTGAAGCTAACGTGCCTTCTACTGTTGTCGTAAGTTCTGTTGATTTTTGTTTAGTTTTCTCCCTTCATCCTTTTTAATATTTCCTTGTGGAGAACATTTCGGCGTTGTTTTATTTGGAAGCTTGTGTACTGGGACGCATAAATATGGTGTTGTTATGTGTTGTTGATTTAGTAAGATTTCACTAAAAACAATTGAACACGTTATTATTTGCATCATTTATACGTCTTAGTGCCTTCAACTTTCTCTGCTCAAACGTAATTTCCTTCCTTTTTGTCTTCTTTTTTCATGCTGAAGCTAACGTGCCTTCTACTGTTGTCGTAAGTTCTGTTGATTTTTGTTTAGTTTTCTCCTTTCATCCTTTTTAATATTTCCTTGTGGAGAACATTTCGGCGTTGTTTTATTTGGAAGCTTGTGTACTGGGACGCATAAATATGGTGTTGTTATGGGTAACAAAAGTGTTTCTCCATTCGCTATTCCGTACATGCACTGATTGGAAACAATAAATATGGTCAATATTCATGGTGTACTACTTTGATGACATTTTAGGAATATGGATACACAGCTTAGAAAAGCTCCTTACGTTTTCCTGAACACCTTAAATCCGTGCATACCCCTCCCCCAAAATAATTTATTTTAGAACACAGATAGGATACTAATTGTATTAACTTTCTTGAAACCATTATTATAATTTTTCAAAGTGAGTTAACATTAGGACAACTGTAAAAGGCACGTAGGCTTCAGCGTGAAAAAGAAGACATCATTATAAATTTTACAGACGAGTCTTAAAATGTAATTAAAAAGAAAGGTATATTTATGCACAAAGCAAAAACACAATTTTTACATTAGGTTTAAGACTCTAAATGCGCTTAACAGTTTAGTGTTTTAGTTTTTTAACTAAACTCTGACACTAATCATTAAGACTAACTAAATGGGTTAGTGATCAATGAACTCAACATGAACCGCGGAAGCTTGTTATTCAAAAAAATAATTCCATTTATCTTCGAATAGGTAAATCCCACTCATATTTCATTTGTTTTAATTTTTTTATATCTCATTTTCTATTATATGATCTTCTATTCATACGTTCACAATGTTTAACATAATAAATTATCCTATCCAAGATAAGACTTGAATAAATCATGAAAAAAATGTTACCTCTTTCCTGCGACTGCTAAAAAGTCTACATAAGCAGACGGGTGCTATTATTCAAACAGATAAATAAACATATTTCACGTTTATTATGCGCATTTCAGCGCTTCTCGATGTCGTTCCTTTGAAACTGTCAGTAATTACCACCAAATTTTGAGACATTAGCATATCTCTAATTATTAGCTGATACCTTACGAATGGGGAAGATGAACAAAAGACGGTTTATTACAGAAAAAACATTTGCATTCTTAAAAAGGCTTTGACTATCTATTAACTCTGTGTACCGGCGAACTGTATCTAATTTATGAAGCAACAATAATAACAAAAACATAATGAACAGCTGTTCTGTTTATTGTCGTGGTGATATTGACATTAATCCAGCGCTTCCAATTAGCATTTGAATAAATAGCGTACGTATTTGCTCATTATTATAAACAGACCACACATCGCGCACAATACTGGACTTCAAGTCGGACCTTCCCTTACGTTTATGAAGCGTCATACAATATAAAAAGCGGAATTATTTTCGCCATCATTTACAGACAACTCTTAAAATGTAATAAAAAGAAAGGTATATTTATATACGCAAAGCACAAACACGATTCTTACATTAGTTCTAGGTCTCTAAATGTGCTTAACAGTTTAGTGTTTCTGTAAAAAAAGGCTTAGTTTAGTTATGATATTAGCATAATTTTATTATTAAACTAAAAAATATATGTCCATCTAGTAGCGTCAAACTGAATCGCTCTATCTGTTCATATATGTGTACAAGACCTTAGGATCTCAATTTAAAATGGCCCGGCATGGCCA
>NW_013665630.1:1146056-1160062 GCF_000517525.1 Limulus polyphemus
TAGGGACGGCTAGCGCAAATAGCCCTCGTGTAGCTTTGCGCGAAATTCAAAAAACAAACAAACTCAATTTAAATAGAATTTCATGCAGTAACAAAGTGTTATCTTTAAAATTTTGTGTAAACTAGAAAGGTCGCTTGATATATAGTTATAAATGTCTAGTTAGCATATCTACCTCTGAAGGTTGTGGTATTGTTTGATAGATAGATAGATAATTTTACATCTAGCTATTTTAACTGTAAAGTATACAATATTAATTAATAGATAAACAGAGAGATGGTTCTACCTGTAAGTCAAAATATAATATAATATAACCTGTCTATACTAGTGTCTATATATTTGACCAAGAACTTTTGAGTCAGAAACTACAGTAATGTTTCATTTGTGATCTTTTAGTTTAGTACATGGCCTGGCATGGCCAGGTGGGTAGAGCTCTCGACTCGCAATCTGTGGGTCCAGGGTTCGAACTCCCGTCCCACCAAACATGCTCGCCCTTTAAGTCGTAGAGGCGTTATAATGTGTATGTCAATCCCACTATTCGTTGGTAAAAGAGTAGTTCAAGAGTTGGCGGTGGGTGATGATGACTAGCTGCCTTTCCTCGTGTCTTTTACTGCTAAATTAGGGACGACTAGCGCAGATATCTCTCGTCTAACTTTGCGCGAAATTTAAAAAGAAACAAACAAACCAATACTTTTGTTAAAATAACGTTACCAAAACGCCATATTTTTAACGTCGTATTAAACGTATACAACAAGCTGGTAAATTTTATTTTTAATCTGTAGTGAGGCTCTTTTTTGTGAAAAAGTTTGTTTTTTGGTTATTAAAGGGTTTATATATGAATGTTTTTTTTTGGAAAAATGCAATGAAAGAAAACCACAAGAAATACTTTGACAACTAGCCTCAGGTCTTTTCAAACTTTATTTCATCAGCAATTTGTAGACAATTTTAGAAATGATGGTACATTTTGAACATTTAATGTATTACCGTATTAAATATCTTTCGTGTTATAATGTTTAATATGTAAATAGCCTTTTCTAAAACTAATAACGGTTTCAATATTGATTTTTACGTCCTATTAATTTACGTAGAATAGAGGTATTTTGGATTTGGACAACTTTCTCCCCCCCCCAGACTATTGCCCCCTGGACAACTGACCCCCAGACAACTGGCCCCGCAGCCACATCTTATATTAATATAACTGACTAAAATAGGAAAAATAACACATATTTCTTATACTTTACAGAGCAACGAATTAGTTAAGGAATCAGCTGCCAGGATAACAAACATTGTAGATTTTCAAAACCGTAATTTGCTGGATTTTTTTTAGAGGAACAGCTCATAACGTACAGTTCTAGTGAACTTACGTTATATAACTTTGTATAGTTCAACATTTTTATTTTATTACAATAAAGAAAATTCAACATGAAACCTGTGTTATTTTTCCTACTTAAACAGTTTTGGATAATTCATTTTTCTATGAAATACGAGAAATATGTGTTGTTTTTCCCCCCTATTTTCGTCAGTTATATTAATATAATAACATATGGCTTCGGGGAGGGGGGGGGCAGTTCTCCGGAGGCAGCTGACCAGAGGGCAGTTGTTAGGTTACCCTTATTCTTTAACCTTCAAATTATCTATTTGTTTTTGTAACGTTCACTATCAATAGACTTTGCGTATTGCATCATATAAGTCTGTTTTGTTTAGGAATCTAACCAAAAAGCTAAATGAACTCAACAATAATAGATAGAATTACTTGCAATGTTGATGATATTTTGTATTTAAGGTTACTTTTCGGTTTGACTTGTGTGTTACTAAGTGCCTTATAAACAACAAAAGAACCAAAAGCAATTTGGAGTAGAAATAGTTTCGAAAAATTGTGTTTTGCAGATACTCAATCGGTAATTCTAGGATTAACGTTAGTTTTCCTTTCATCTAGTCTCGTGACACTCGATTTGTTTTTTGGGTTTTTTTTCAGATACGAGTGTACGAGTTTTACAAGAATTATTTTAAGTTTTGACGTTGACTTCGGAATTAGCGATTCCATGCTTTTTGATGTCTCATGTTCAATCTATGTTATATTACTGTGCATGCCTTTAAAGTATTTTGATAACAAACACGTTCGAATGAATAAATAAGTTTCTATAAAAAGCATAGCGTTATGAATTGCCAATAATAAAACAAAAGAACCACTGCAAAACAACAAATAACAAATAGTTCGTCCAGTCAGGCCAAACGTATGGATATGTGCAAAAATATTCCGAAGTTGGATATCGTACAATTAGATGTCAGTGGGGTGTACTTTCGAAAACAAAGCTGTTAAAGCTCGTTTTTCGAGATTAAGATAAAACAAATAAATGTGAAGACCTACCTACTATCCTTATATTTGGTCCTTTTCTTATCGCTAATACTTCAGAATATTTACTTATTTAAGGATTTTTTCCCTCAATACAGGTAATAAGATAAAGTTGCCTGTAATATTTTGTCATTTTTAAATGAAATGAATGAATCAACCAAGTACCTTAGTAACGTCATGCTTTCTGTAAACATGTTCCTTAGTGAAATTATGCTTGCTCTAAACATGTTCCTTAGTGAAATTATGCTTGCTCTAAACATGTTCCTTAGTGAAAGTATGCTTTTTGTAAACATGTTCCTTAGTAACGTTATGTTGCTGTAAACACTTTTCTTACTAACATTATGCTTGCTGTAAACACTTTCCTTACTAACGTTATGCTTGCTGTAAATACTTCCCTTACTAACGTTATGCTTTCTGTAAACGCTTTCCTTACTAACGTTATGCTTGCTGTAAATACTTCCTTACTAACGTTATGCTTTCTGTAAACACTTTCCTTACTAACGTTATGCTTGCTGTAAATACTTTCCTTACTAACGTTATGCTTTCTGTAAACACGTTCCTTAGTGATTGTACGCTCGTTGCAAACACGTTTTTTAATAACTTTATGTTTGCTGTTAATCTGTTTCTTAGTAATATTGTTTTTGTCCTAATCTGTAAAAGAGCTTATCAAGTTAAATGATAAAAAAAGTAGAGACAAATAAAAAATACATATGTATATGCTCGAACGCACACGGCATTTCTTGGTACAAGGTTTTGTGAGGTCTCTATTTTTCCTGGTAAATTAAAAAGAAGTTAAATTGAGCTTTTCAGAAAAAATGTCATGATCATGTCCATGTAAAACACGCAAAAAAGGAATCACTGCAGTTCAGACCCTCGGATACTGATCATCGGTCATCCGTTACAATTAAATTATCTGGACTCCCCTTCAACAATGACAAAAAATCTAGTAAATTAACTTTCAAGCTGTTGTGAGAGAAGCAGCCGTAACTGACTCCATAATTACAAGTAACAGACACGAAACTGACGCTTACATGTGGGTAATTCATATAATTACATTTGTGTGATTTGTTTTTAGTTTCATGTGTTGAAAGGGTTTATACTGATGAAACACTCTTGACTACAATTAATTCTCCTACTGTAATAGATTGATCGATTTAAAATACAATATATAATCGCTTTGGTAAAGAATTTCAATGACATAAGTTCCTATAAACGTACGCCCTTCTATTAATAAGCGCTTTACTTAATTGTCTTTCAGCTAGTTACTCAGATGCCTGGAGGAGGTTAGTAGTACTGATCACTAACTGCGCCCCACCCTGACAGAATAATTACTGTAGGGAATCTAGGTTATTTGTCAACTACCCAAGTCCCCAGAATACACAATCGAGATGAACACGAATGGGTTACAAATCGATCTGAAATCTTCAGCAGAATAATATATCCCTGTTCTATGGCTGTATATATATATATATCAAACAGTTTCGATACTTAACGCTACATTTGGACACTAGACCAGCTGTCAATAATTCCCGTATGTATTTATCTGTTTACACAAAACACTCTGATCCCCTTGGTTAACTGGTTCATTTTCTGCAGGATGATGGAACACTCAATGATCGCCGAACAAGTGTTTCACTATAGAAAAAATAAGCCCACCCCCTTTAGTTGCTCAGCAAGGTTTTCAATACCCGCGGTGGGCATAGCACGGATAGCCCATTGTTAGCTTCGTGCTTAACGACAAACAAACAAAATATATTTATTTACATATGTTTTGGCGTCTAAAACTATACCAAAACAAAGTTAAAATTACACTGAAGGTATAGGATGGTATGTGCAAAATCGATGATGGTCTGCCAAATCATTTTGTTGTTGGGGAGAACAAAATTCACACATGATGCTAAAATAAAGTATTGCTGCCAAAGAAATGATAATGTTATAAATAATTAAGGCATGCCGGACATATACACATTTTAAATGTCTTTGGGATGTCACAGCTCTGGGTGTTGAAAAACACTATTACATATTCTGATTGCTCAAGGTATTAGTAATTATATGTTCTTTGTTTTAACTTGTGTATTGAACAAAGAAGCTACTGCTTGGTTTATCCGCTATAGAGAATTTGTTGAAATGAGCTATATAAATATATTAGTACTGTCTGTTGTATGTCCATGTAACTACTCCGCAGGGTGTGGATGGATCTTCACCAAATTTGGTATGAAGGTTCACTGGGTCCATGGGGAGATACAGACAAATTTTCAGGTTTGCGTTTTACAGTATTTATGGGAGTTTTTGCGTTTTTTTTATTTATTTTTTTACAATTACAAAAAAGGGAAGCAACTTTTCACGTCCTAAGATAACTTTCCATAATTATGAATTTATATAACTTCCGTCCAGAGGACGGGTACTCCAGCTAATAATATAAAACAATAATTTTCTGTATGTATACTTGGTGAGAATATGAGAAGAACAACGATTAAGGTAATTTCTTGCTCTGTTTAAATATCACTAATGAAGAAAACTTTGCAATTTTTTGTAAGTACCGAGATGAAACACCAACAAAAAATAGTAGTTTATTCTTGAGAGAAAAAGTACTTTAATAAAAAATCTATTTCCATTAAGCAAATGTATGGCATGAAAAATAATGAACCTTGAATTATTTCATTCTGTAAAGTATGGTAATATATCACAATAAAATCGTCGCTTATTACTTTAGATGGTGTTTCAAGAAAAATGTTGAAAAGTACTTCCACCAAACCTCATGTGCTCAGTTTTTGAAGGAAAATCCAAGTTGGTTGGTGGATAACAGCGAACAAAATGTAGCGCAATCTTCTTAGTATGAAATAAAATAGGCCACTTAAAACCATCCTTGGCCCGGCATGGCCAGGTGGTTAGGGCGCTCGACTCGTTATCTGAGGGTCGCGGGTTCGAATCCTCGTCACACCAAACATGCTCACCCTTTCAGCCGTGGGGGCGTTATAATGTGACGGTCAATCCCACTATTCGTTGGTAAAAGAGTAGTCCAAGAGTTGGCGGTGGGTGGTGATGACTAGCTGCCTTCCCTCTAATCTTACACTGTTAAATTAGGGAAGGCTAGCGCAGATAGCCCTCGTGTAGCTTTGCGCGAAATCTATAACAAACTAAAACCATCCTAGATTTCTATCTTATTATAAAAGGTTTGTATATTCCACTCTATTTGAGGCTCAAAAACATCCTTACCACATGACTAGTGTACAACAAGTACAAAATCCTTGGATTTTATTGCGTGAACGAAATTTTCGCTCATAATCAACCCAGAATGTGATTTGTTTTATATAAGAAAATTTCGTTTTCCAGTGATAATATTTTTTTTTATTTCTCACTGTCATTCTTTTTTAATTTATGATGAAAATAAATAAATGTTTATAGAATATTCAAACGAAATCAGGTATTAGAATGATAAGCTTCTTTATCTGCTTCTTTGGAAGATGCATGCCAATCCTCAAAGTTCTCTCAGCTCAAGGCAATCTTTCTACACCCAGCTATTTAAAACGAAGTGGTAGAAGGCTTAAAGCCCCTCTAATTACAGGCAGGTTTTTATGGTTCATCTGCTGGTGGTCTGTTCCCATCACAAATTGATGCTAAGCTACAAGCCGTCTGTCAGGTTCTTATGTTCTACAACATCAAACAGTCTGGCCCAAGCAATTTTTACTCGTTTCAGGCACACCCTCAGCTGCCAAAGACTCATACCTTTGTATGTGGTCCTCACAGGACATCGCGTAAGGATTTTCAAATTGAGGCGTTATTAGATAATACTAGTAAAATATAATATTATGACTAAACTACCACTTGTGCAGCTAGATTAATCATTCGAAACCTGGTTTGTGTAAGATATCTGACCAAACAACTCTCGACAAATACTATGAATAAAAATGTGCGCATTTTTTTTTTTAGATAACTGTTTTTGAATTATAATCTAAACCATTATTTTGTTACCAGTGGGTGAAATACAGCGTTTACTTAACGTTTTAACGATGGGAATATAACCATTTCTACACTGAAACTTCCGTATTTACTCACAAAAGTAAAACTACTTCTGCATTCAACCTGTTGCTTAGGTGCAAGAAAACTCGTGTATTTTACACTGTCACTAAGAAGTATAATACTACTGTAATTACTCTGTTGCTTAGGTGCAAGACAACTAGTGTATTTACACTGTCACTAAGAAGTATAATACTACTGTAACTACTCTGTTGCTTAGGTGCAAGACAACTCGTGTATTTACACTCTAACTAAGAAGTATAATACTACTGTAATTACTCTGTTGCTTAGGTGCAAGATAATTCGTGTATTTACACCGTCACTAAGAAGTGAAACTACTCTGTTGCTTCAGGTGCAAGAGAACCCTATATTTACACTGTCATTAAAACGTATAATACTACTGTAACTACTCTGTTGCTGTAGGTGTGTGCATATGATCACTTTCTACTGTAATAGTAGACAACTCCTCAAAATACACTGTCAACAAGAATAAAATAATCTCTGCACCTACTATACATACATGTACATATAACTTAAGTACAACAACGGACGTGTTGGTCCATCTAGGCCTTCTCATCCATTATACTGTACTCTAAAATAAAAACAAAAAACACCCTTATCATTCAAACATTTATCAAACCTTCCGTTAAACCCCCTTAAATTAACTGCATCCACCGCACCTCAAAGCAAGCAATTTCAAAAACACACTATCATATTAAAAAAATAAAGCTGTATTCACTGAATATGACTCCTACCTTGCCAAAATTTATACTTGTAGCCCCTAGTTCTACTATTCTCATTGTTAAATATATAAAAAAGATGATGCATCAACACTAGCATAACACTGTTAACCATCGAAATTTTACTCGTAATTGAATTTGTGATATCCCACAGCTTTACCTTGATTTTATTATAATTAAAAGCCATCTGCAATTTATTCACCCATCTCACCAGTTATTCCAAATCCTTTTGTAAAGCAACAGCATTTCCTCACAGCCAGTAAGACCCAAAACTTTAATATCACCAGCAAATTTAAATAAACTATTAACCATTCCTTCACCTATGTCATTGATGTAAATTAAAAAGAGCAAAGGTCCTAAAACTGAAACCCTGACATTAATCTAGTCTGACTGAACTCCATTTATAACAGCTCTTTGCTTTCTTAAAACACACACACTTTTCTATCCAATGAACTAAACGAGTCCCCCACCCCCACCCACACATACACCTACAGAGATATTTTATCTAAGAAGCCTTTTATGTGACACCTTGTCAAATGCTTTCTAAAAATACACCAAATCCAAACCTGTACCCTCATCTACATAAGTAGTAATATCTTCAAATAATGTCAAAAGATTAGTAAGGCAGGATTTTCCCATAGTGAAACCATGCTGACTCCATGTTGACTATTCATCAAAATTTTATACTTTGTTAAATAACTTTGCAAGGCATCATATGACAGTAGAAAGAAACGAACTTCAATATACACCTTGTTAACAAAGGCAGCAAATTAACTTTTGAACCCATTCTGTTGTAGATTACAAGAAGACTTGTATTCTAACTTATTGTTACCTTGTTGTCTCCTTATCACAAAATATTCTATTTACCAAAACAATTTCTCTTTCTCACATGTTATCTCAGTCAGTAAGAAACGTTTCGACTTTTATTCCGAAAGTTACCCTTTCACTTTCTCCTGAAACGAAACTCTGAAACACATTTTGTTTAATACTTAAATAACTTTGCCAAAGTTTAGCAGCTAAATTTACATACACAGGTCTTATTAGTTTTTTAGAATATATTATGTACCACTAGCTTTAAGTAATGTAACCATATTTCCAGTAACAAAAGGACGAAAAAAAGTATATAATTCTAAATCTAATAATATTAATCTTAGAATTTGATCAATCAGTTACCAATGTTTTTTTGTCGTGTAGAATATAGGACTCGCATCTTAAAGCCATTTAAAAGATAACTATCACGTTTATAAAGAAGCATGCATAACTATATATTCTAAACACAGGTATAAGAATGCAAATTATGCTTCTTTGTAATTTTAGTGATTGTCATACGATTGTGTCAAATAAAGCAGAACCATGGTGTTTTACGAAATCTGTGATGTAGTAGAAGTAGCTAGCCAAAACATGTTTGATAACTTGATAATACAAAATTTACAATAATACAATAATTTGATGTTAAATTCAAATAAAATAATATATTTTATTTATCTTTAAAACCTTTACAAATATTCTGTCTAAACCAATTATCTCACTTGACTGAAATGCCAACTTGTTTCAGTATTATTATTTTCTTTAAACATGTATTTAAACTTAATAACACGAACCATCAGAACAAAAGCGATATTCTATAGATAAGCTAGACTAATTTTCCTGTTCAAAAGCGTTAACTCTTCAAGTGCTCAGCGACATCAAGGTGATTCCTTCTAATTTACACGTGTGAACATTAGGTTTTTCTTTGTCTCACCAATACAAAAATACGAAAAAACAAACACATCCTAGTTGTCTTGTTTTTTCGTTAGGATGGGATGATTAACACATCAATTTTTATTCCAGTACTTTATAATATTCGACTGTAACTGTAAAAGTTCTTTTGGTTCATCTTGTATATATATTTATAGTAACATTTTTTGCTTAAAGTTTAATTTGAGATTACTTTTATAGAATTACTTCATATATAGAGAGAAATAAAATCATATGTTATAATCATTGTCTTATTTGATTTTCGTGTTTTGGTTTTTATTGACGTTGCTTTTTTTTGGCAAAACGATTCTTAGAAAGTCAGAGTACTAATTTGAGTTTTGCTTGCACCTTGTTTTAAAATTGTTTTTTTATTATTCATTTATGTTATTCATTGATTTGCTAATTCATTGGCATTGGTAAAAATGTTTGTAAAAATTCAAACACTGTATAGAAACAAACGAATTGGCATTTTCAATTTGAACGGCGCCTTATGTGCACGTGAACTAAATAGCCAGATCAAAGATCCTTAGGGTTCAGCTATTAGTATCTAATCAAAACACCTTATGTGTGAAAAAAAAAAGGTGCGGCCAAAAAAAGGATTGAGTGTGCGATTTAAACGAATAAAATCAAAACTGGCGACCAGACTGGTAGCTACACTTATAGCATTTATAAGGATTTTACAACAAATATTCATTCATTAGGGCATGATGGTGGGTAAAACTAACGTGCAAGACAGCTTGTGTATTCGTACCATCATTGAGAAAAACATGACCGCTTCTGTAACTACCGTGCTCCTGCAGGTGCAAGACAACCTGTGTGTTTACACTATAACTGAGAAGAACAAGAATATTGTAACTACTCTTTTCTTGAAGGTGCAAGGCAGCTTATGTATTCACACCGTCACTGATAAAAACAAGACCACTTCTGTAACTACCGTGCTCCTGTAGGTGCAAGACAACCTGTGTGTTTACACTATAACTGAGAAGAACAAGAATATTGTAACTACTCTTTTCTTGTAGGTGCAAGGCAACTTATGTATTCACACCGTCACTGAAAAAAACAAGACCACTTCTGTAACTACCGTGTTCCTGTAGGAGCAAGAACACTTGTATATTTACAACGTCGCTGAGAACAACAATATTGCTGCTGTAACTAACATGTTCCTGTAGGTGCACTACATCTTGTGTATCCACACGATCACTAAGAAGGACAAGACAACTTCTGCAACTACTCTGTTCCTGGATGGAAGATAATATGTATATTTATACCGTCAGTGAGAAGAACAAGATTACTGTAATTACGATTTGCTTTCTCTCTGAGTAGCTACAAATATGCAGCGTAAACCGATTACATCACTTGATTGAAATGCCAACTTGTTTCATCATTATTCTTTTCTTGAAATGTGTCTTTAAACTTAATAACATCAACCGATTCGAACAGAAGTGATATTCTAAATTATTTTACAAGTTCAAGCTTTTATATATACATGTACAAGATAGTTTACTTGTATTTCAGGGACAGGAGCCTTGTATGTGTCTGCTTTTGAGATGCTCTGCTGTTACCAGTCGTGCAATTTGTACAATGTCACACGTGGGGTGTGAATATTGTGTATTTTGGTCGACATCTTGTGTTCATGAGCATAATAAAAAGGTCAGAGACCCTTAAGATTAGGATACAGCCGTCCCTAATTTCTAACTACTGACCAAAGGAAAGGCTACGAGCAAAAAGCACCCGCCGCCACAAAGATTTTGTCTGGAACTTTTGACTAAACAGTGAGATTGACTGTTACTCTTATAGACCACCCGATTAGTGAAGAAACACTATATTTTGCTAGCAGTCAGATCTGTATTTTAATTATCTCAAATAGGAATATTTTGTAAAGATACATTATCTCTTATAATTTATCAAAATTGTCAATTTATATTTCTGTTGTATCGGTAACAATTATTTACAATGCAGTTCTTGTTGAGCTGCTTATCAAACATCTCTTTTACGATTTAAGAAAGAAAAATATTTTCTGGAAGAATTTATTTTCCGTTTATCATAAATGTTTAGATAGAATCGCGTTTTCTAAAACAAATACTTAAGTTATCCCAATTCTCAGTTTAATGTTGTATTTTATAGAAGCGGGTTTTGAATATGTTACGCTTATCTCTCTTGTGTTCGTGACTTGAGAGAATGGGAAAATTGAGCATCTTTATTTGAAAAATTTTAAGTGGAACTTAAAAGCAAGATTATAATCAACAAGATTTATTTGGCCATTTCGGTGATAACATACATTACTTCCTACTGAGTCCTAATGAAAGTTTATAAAGTATTAAAAAAGAAATACATCAAATGTAAATATATATGTGTGTGTGGTTGTGTGTTTTGAAAACTAATTTGTCATTCAAATATAGCAACGCTAGACAGAACATCCATCTGAAGTGCTACTGTCGGTAAACATGCACAAGAAGAAAAGGCGGGAAGAAAAGGCGGGCTTGTTGAAGTCACTTCACGAGCTTGTCAGTATCATCAGAACTGACAGTGTGATGTACGACGCTTTATGTGATAAGCATTAAGTATTCTACTTAAAAGGTAACACCTTGTCTATCGATAAATCTCGCTATAACTAGCGGTTTTCAAGCGCTGTCCAAGGATGTTGTTTTTATAGCTATCTGGAAATGTTTGAGAGAGTAAATTTACAGAAATTCACACCAACCCTCGGTAAAACTGCCTGTAATTTGAGTTGATTGATTATGTACTCGTATCTGGAGCTATGTATTAAACATTTTTAACGGCGTGCAAGTGACACCAGGAGTGTGAGAAAAGACAGGCAGCAATTATAGTTATTTCCAAATTCATATTTTTAAGTTTAATCATGGGTAGCAGCTATAAACAATTTACTGGGATCGTGCAGGCTGGGCACAAAACTTTACTGGTAGCTTTCGAAGTAGTTCAGAAATAAAATTTTTATATTTATTTTTTATCCATGCTAAAGCATACTATTTTACTATTTATCTTTGAAAGCGAAATAAGGATATAATATAAAAAAAACAAGTTGACATTAATAAGACTTAAAAAGTTAGGTTTAAACTTATGGTGTCTCAGCACCATTGTTTGTTTTTTGAATTTCACGCAAAGCTACACGAGGGCTATCTGCACTAGCCGTCCATAATTCAGCAGCGTAAGACTAGAGCGAAGGCAGCTAGTCATCTTGGGCTAGTCAACTCTTGGGCTACTCTTTCACCAACGAATAGTGGGATTGACCGTCACATTATAACACCCTCACGGCTGAAAGGGCGAGCATGTTTGGTGTGACGGGGCTTCGAACCCGCGACCCGCAGATTGCGAGTCGATCGCCCTAGCCACCCGGCCATGACGGGCCCTCAGCACCATTAAAGATCTGGTCAATATATTCAATTTTAACTCCATCAAAAGGAAGTAAAAGGAAAACAACAACATTTAATCAAATGTGTGTTCGTGGCAACGAAAATCAACAACAAAGAAACACAAAACTATTCATATAATATAACTTAATACAAGAACATAAATTAAAAATTGGACGAAGTCAAACGTGCCTTCATACTTTTATTATGTCCACCTGTTACGAAAAACAAAACTTTCGAAGAAAACCTGATTCAAATGTTGTTGTTGACAGCGTAACTAAAACGTCATTTATTACGAACTTTTAAAACAGCAGTGGAAAAGTGTTTAAAAACAAACAGTCTGTATCACGTACGAAATAACGGGCATATGATTCAAACTTACGGGATGTTGAACGTGGTGAAACTCTGTATTTTTTTTTTCTAATCTATATGAATGTTTTACACAAATGTAGAGTGTACTTTGTTATCATCGTTGTAAAAGTATTCGTACAAAACTTCAGACTACTGGCTGTAAGAAATGACTCTTAAGTTTCAACTATAACTTATTTATGGATACCTTCTGCGATCTACCGCAGATAGAGTTTTATAATCAGTAGGATGTCGAAAGATGGAGTGATGACTGGGAGTGAGGCTAACCTATAAATCCTGTTTTTTATATATTTTCGCCTGGTTGATAAAGACGACATCATGCACGCAGCCGAAAGAAAAGTTTTATATACTGGACGTGTAAATTACTTTCATATCTCTCATTAAATTCGAAACCTGACTTTAAAAACATTTAATTACAATGCATACACTTGATAAATAGTTTAGTTTTACGTTCTCTGTGCGTTTTGCAGTAAATTATTCGCGTGTACATATTTATAGTCGTAGTAATTTTCATTTAATATTGCATATCATAAATGCATACATTGTGTTGAACTTTAAAGCAGCAGTACTTGCTTGACCTAGTGTGTATGCCAGTCTGCACTATTCCTTGCTAGATTTACGATTAATATTTTACAAAAGAACCGTCACTAAATGATTTACTTCTTCCTATGACAATATATATAATTATACAAAACGTAAAGTTACATTTCTTCCTATTTTGTTCAATAAAAATATCATTATTTCATTTTGTGCTTTTTTTTTGGTACACAAAAATCGTGAATATGGTGCGTTTTTGATACACATTTTTATCTAAGGTGTAAAGAGGAGTAACTCCTTTTTCCTGTATATATATATATATATGTTCTTTCCATTCTTTGCTACTTCTTTTTATTCTTTAGCAACAAAATTAAACAAAGATCAAAGCAGAAACCAAGAAAATTTTAGTGTCACAACTAAAACTATCTTTCTACTTTTTATTTAAATAATAGAAATAATATTAAGAAAAATAGAATCCTCTAAATATCAGTTACATCTACTGGTATTTAACTAGCATAACAGTAGGCTATTAATAAAAACATAGTTAAAGATCCATAAATTGGATAAATATTTCTGATTCTGACATAACAGAAATGAGAAACCAATACAGTTCAATATGTTTATTAGCAGTAGTTTAATATATTGAAGCTGTAGTACTAATCGACATGATTAAAGGATTAGATGATTTAAATCACCATCTGAGATACAGCCAGGATTAACATAGCTATAAGCTGCTTAGGGCTAAAAACGAAGGCTCTCATCCCAATATCAGCTTTATACAAGTGAGATAGATTTAATAGATAAACTTAGAGTTCCGAAAATTGTTTAATCTCGAAGTCTAAGTTCAAGGAAGGTCCAGTTCAACCTACACTTTGATCAACGTGTGTT
>NW_013665630.1:1160690-1161586 GCF_000517525.1 Limulus polyphemus
GTTTCGGAGAATTCCACTCCTCATCAGTAGCCTTGAACACAAGCTAACCAAAGAGGGATAAGCTGAACCTATATCATAGTGAAAAGCATCAACTAAACTGTTCGTGTGAACGTGCTTTGTAGTCACTATGAGAAAAACCTATACAATGGATAGGTGAATTGAAAAAATAGTAAACTTAGACTTCGAGATAAAACAATTTTCGGAATCTTATGTTTATTTACTATACATGCTGTGGTTCGGCTATATAATGTGAAGAACTCAACAGTGGCCAACGACACTATTTCTTCACTTCACCTATCCATTGTACAGGTTTTTTTTCATAGTGACTACAAAGCATGTTCACACCAACAGTTTGGTTAAAGTGGGATATATACTGGGTTTTGTTGTTTGCTGTGATGTTTCTTTAAATTGTCTTCTAAGTTGTCCAACTAGAGAATGCACAACGTTAGACCTGGTTAGACTTGGTTGTATGCATGGTTATAAGAAGATGATAAAGTCAGTATAGCACACATGAATAAACCAAACATAAGCTGTAGTTGCTCAACCTATGATGAAAATGCGACACTGATCTAAACCTGGTCATTGTAACTTTCAATTCCACTTTCTTATATTGAAAATAAAAATAGACGAGTCTAAAGTATAAATACTATTGACAAAAAATTAACAGTTATTGTTATTTAAAAGAACAATAATAACACTCAAATATTGATAACTAAATTAGGTTTAACTGTTTGACTGTATTTAATTTTCAAGTACCATCGCGTGCTAATTTCATGTAAAAATTCCCTAGTTTATTTAAATGTTACGTTTTTGATTATTATAAAATGTATTGTGTGACAGATTTATTATTATATATTTATTTTAATATCGATGTTTGTTTATATTAAATTTATATT
>NW_013665630.1:1162266-1164637 GCF_000517525.1 Limulus polyphemus
TACATCAATTCATGTGAATATGTCTATTTACTTGTGACCACGCTGTGTATGTGTGTACATAAACGCCAGTGTAGCTTTGTATTGTTACGTAATCTGAATTTTCGAGAAACTCTCCAAACGCCTAATGGCCCGGCATGGCTAGCTGGTTAGGGAGCTCGACTCGCAATCTGAGGGTTGGAGGTTCGAATCCCCGTCACACCAAACATGCTCGCCCTTTCAGCCGTGGGGGCGTTACAATGTGACGGTCAATCCCACTATTCGTTGGTAAAAGAGTAGCCCAAGAGTTGGCGGTGAGTGGTGATGACTAGCTGCCTTCCCTCTAGTCTTACAATGCTAAATTAGGGACGGCTAGCGCAGATATCCCTCGTGTAGCTTTGCGCGAAATTCAAAAAACAAACAAACAAATAAACCAAACGCCTATAAATATAACGAACGAGACGCGCCTAAAAAGAAGTATCTATTATTGGTTTGCTATAGTTGGTGTGCTATAAACTTCGCAAGCTATAACTCTGATTATTATAACGCTTATTAATCGGGAAACTTAAGATATTTGACCAGGAAAGTTTATAAATTTTGAACATTACAAACCGTTTAACTTCACTTCGGAAATTAGTACTTTTACAGAAACATTACCTAAAGTCATCGGTGGAAAAAAATTGGCGAAGAATACAGAAAAATTAAGTGAATTGTACCTACGCCAACTCGAAATTAACTCGTGAGCCCTTAGTAAGACATCAAGGAAGTGTCAGACTTTGTATTGCTTGTAACTTTGTAAAACTTTTGTATATAAATCATTGTTTGTAACAGCTGTTTGTAATAACTGTTATTGCAAATTGTGTTATTGTTTGTACATTAAAACATATTTGTATTAAAAAAGGAAAACTGTGTGTATCAATCATGTTGGCAAATATCATAAATTGGATACATATCGGCATTTATTTAACTACTGAATTTAAATTATCATTTAGCTCGGTTTCAGACCATTTGAAATTGTAATACGTAACAACTGGAAAACGACTCTCGTAATTTTTGTGTTTACATCAACTTAAAGTGAACAGGAATACCTCTGTCATTTACTAGTTTTTCTATTTTCTGTTCTTTCATAATACCTTTCATATTATCCAACTTAGGTGCTACATTTAAAGAATGAAAACTATAAAATTAGGCTTTATTTTCTTGACTCTTCGAGTGTTACTCTACAGAAAAGGGACAGAACAAAAGGAAAGTATAAATACACAATATCATCTTAGGACTGGTTGTTTGGGCAATATGGCACAAAAGACCCATACATGTTACACGCAAGAACAATATTACTACCCCCACTTCTAGCCATTTGGCCCTTGAAGACGTGTGCATCCAAGTGAATCCACGTGTGCCACAGCACGCGCTAGGAATCAGCCGAAACTTTGACCAACTGACCTCTAGGCTCGTGCCCTCGTTCTCATCCGCTAGCATTAAAAACTCTTCAAGATCATAGCTAAGCATACATTGTTGTTATTAACTTAGCGCCGAGCAGACTTTCTAAACTAAGGTGGCATTGTCAGCCTATAGCAATTTCTTTTAACCCCCCCCCCTATTTTTAATGTAGCCCTCCTAGTGTTTCCCTGTGCCAGCTGTTGCTGACAGTAATAGCTTACACAATGTCTCTTCGCATGGAAAAAAGAATTACAATGCATACTTCTTAGTACACGCGTGCATATATTATAATAAAGATAATTGTATTAAAAGCACGTGAGCACATGATTAGCCTTGAGTAGTAATGGTGAGCATTGAAAATCAGTAACTAAATAAAATATAAAGAAATAAATCATAAAATTTGCCCATTCTTGGTTTACCATGTTTTGATAATTTTCTTCATAGTTCTTATGATATAATAGTGGGACATGGATTTACAAAAATCCGAAACCTGTCAGTTATTTTGTGCCAAATAAATAAATGATATTTCTTTAACGACAAACTGAATTTTCATTCTTAGCTCATGATATAGTGTTCATGATTCAATTTATACATAATCATGTGAATCTAAGACTAAAACTTGAGACATTTTAGGTTTTTTGTGTGTTTAAAAGAGGTAGTCTGAATGTTAAAAAATAGGGAACATTTTTCTTACTTTCGAGTTTCTCTATTAAAGGAAGTACACTGCTGCTTGACATCCAATAATAGTTATGTATTTTTGATACATTACGCTTTCTTATATAATTACATTCGCTGGTTGATAGAACCATTAAATATCTAAATACTGAGATTTGGTTATTTGAAGTTTATTAAGAGGTACTCTTGTTTGTTTGTTTGTAATTAAGCACAAATCTACACGATGGGCTATCTGTGCTCTGCCCACCCCGGGTATCGAAATCCAGATTCTAGCGTTCTA
>NW_013665630.1:1165266-1167854 GCF_000517525.1 Limulus polyphemus
CTAGCGTTCTAAGTCCACAGACATACCGCTGTGCTATATATTTATAACACTTTAGTATTCATTACATTTGCAATCAAAAACGTCTGCAAAAACGGCATAATAAAGTACACGTTATTCGGGTGTAGCCAAATAATGAGCGTGCCCAAACTGTGTATTCAAGGATTCTGATCCGCCGAAAAAACATGCTCCGCATTTTGGAACAGTGGGTGTGTGCTATAAAGTGGCAGTGAAATCCCACTGTTCGATCAGACAACAGGCCAAAGAGTTGACGGTGGGCGCTGTTGACTAGTTGCCTTTCCTTTAATTCAACGATAACAGAACGCGAAATGAACCCGCAGATCCAAAGTCCGGCACGTTAACTAATGAGCCACGTTCGGCCCCAATACATTCTAATGGCCTCAAGAAAAACCTGATTTGACTTACAGTCATTAAGCTTTTAGACAGGTATAAAGAAGACTCTTTCTCACACACACCCCCCCCCCAAAAAAAAACTACCACTACCACAGAAAAGCGCTGAGATGTAAAATAGACAATGTCTTTAATAATAAGAAAATCTGTTGAACGTATTTTTATAGAAATAGCGACGAACTGTAAAAATGGCTGTTATCTTTAACAGAGTCGATGAATGAAGGCAGAAGTATACATTAAGACAATACTAGCATAAAGTCTGCTATAAGGTTCAAAGGCTCCCTCATGATTCACAGAGACCCCCTATTTACTGATCAAGCTCTCTGATTAACCCCCAATTACCTCTGTAGCTACCCCAAGGAGGTTCCTTACCCGTTATGAACCCCTTTGGTACCTGAGGACTTGTTCTACGTTTGGTCCTGATAATTTTTGAGTGGGGATATAAACAGTTTTAAACCTGGTGCTCCCGTAATCCCAGGGAGAGCCAAGAACACAAAATCCGACGCCCTATTCGGGTTCAACAACTTTCAAAACCTAACCTTAGACCCCTCATCATACCTCGGTGACCTTCCAAGTGCGTTTTAGCCCCCACCCCCTTTCGATAGAGGGGTACACTCAATAAATAAGGACATACCGTACCACCCCGAGTCCACCTACCAAGTTTGGTCCTGCTAGCTCCAAAACTATGGGAGAAGTTCGCGAAAATAATTCACAAGCAAACATAGAACGGGAATTAACATAGGGTATTCTAAGAACCTGATGAGTGAAAGCAAAGAAGAATATGTAACAACATGTCAACCACGCTATGGAGAATATGTAACAATATGCCAAACACGCTAAGAAGAATATGTAACAATATGTCAACCACGCTATGAAGAATATGTAACAACATGTCAACCACGCTATGGAGAATATGTAACAATATGCCAAACACGCTAAGAAGAATATGTAACAATATGTCAACCACGCTAAGAAGAATATGTAACAATATGCCAACCACGCTAAGAAGAATATGTAACAATATGTCAACCACGCTAAGAAGAATATATAACAATATGTCAACCACGCTATGAAGAATATGTAACAATATGTCAACCACGCTATGGAGAATAGGTAGCAATATGCCAACCACGCTAAGAAGAATATATAACAATATGTCAACCACGCTATGAAGAATATGTAGCAATATGTCAACCACGCTCAGAAGAATATGTAGCAATATGTCAACCACGCTATGAAGAATATGTAACAATATGTCAACCACGCTAAGAAGAATATGTAACAATATGCCAACCACGCTAAGAAGAATATGTAACAATATGTCAACCACGCTAAGAAGAATATATAACAATATGTCAACCACGCTATGAAGAATATGTAACAATATGCCAAACACGCTAAGAAGAATATATATAACAACATGTAAACCACGCTAAGAAGAATATGTAACAATATGTCAACCATGCTATGAAGAATATGTAACAATATGTCAACCACGCTATGGAGAATAGATAACAATATGCCAGCCACGCTAGGAAGAATATATAACACTATGACAACCACGCTATGAAGAATATATAACAATATGACAACCACGCTCTGAAGAATATGTGACAATATGTCAACCACGCTAAGAAGAATATGTAACAATATGTCAGCCACGTTATGAAGAATATGTAACAACATGTCAACCACGCTAAGGAGAATATATAACAACATGTAAACCACGCTAAGAAGAATATGTAACAATATGACAACCACGCTCTGAAGAATATGTGACAATATGTCAACCACGCTAAGAAGAATGTGTAACAATCTGTCAACCACATTATGAAGAATATGTAACAATATGTCAACCACGCTATGAAGAATTTGTAACAATATGTCAACCACGCTATGGAGAATATGTAACAATATGCCAAACACGCTAAGAAAAACATATAACAACATGTAAACCACGCTAAGAAGAATATGTAACAATATGTTAACCATGCTATGGAGAATAGGTAACAATATGCCAGCCACGCTAAGAAGAATATATAACAATATGTCAACCACGCTATGAAGAATATGTAACAATATGTCAACCACGCTAAGAAGAATATGTAACAACATGTCAACCACGCTAAGAAGAATATGTAACAATATGTCAGCCACGTTATGAAGAATATGTAAGAATA
>NW_013665630.1:1168854-1182719 GCF_000517525.1 Limulus polyphemus
ACAATATGTCAACCACGCTAAGAAGAATATGTAACAACATGTCAACCACGCTAAGAAGAATATGTAACAATATGTCAGCCACGTTATGAAGAATATGTAAGAATATGTCAACCACGCTATGGAGAATATGTAACAATATGCCAACCACGCTAAGAAGAATATATAACAACATGTAAACCACGCTAAGAAGAATATGTAACAATATGTCAACCACACTATGAAGAATATGTAACAGTATGTCAACCACGCTAAGAAGAATATGTAACAATCTGTCCACTACGCTAAGAAGAATATGTATCAATCTGTCCACCATGCTGTATCTGCCACATCCATAGCAATAGCGTAGAACTGTTGTGATCGTAGGTGTTTGTATTTCGAAAAAAAATTCGGATAAAATGTCCTAAACACGTGGAAAGTGTCGAATGTTACGTTTAGTCTAAAAACTTAAACATTTAAAAACAATTAAAGTAGTAATCAACTTCGTTTTAAATGTAATATAAAATGTAAAGACTACATCAAGAATATCTTCTTGTGTTCTTTTGGCCAATCAACATACACACACTTTTAACGTATATATATTGTGAACTTCTGCAGACAAACGTTGTTGTATTTGTTGTATTTTGTGTCATTATAGTAATACACTAACAAAGTAGTCTAACATTTTATTGGTGAAAGTAATTGACTCCAAGGATCCATCCATCATAATGTTTCATGTTAAACTAAAATCCAGAATGACAAATTGGCTCTAGTGGACCATTTTCTTTCATGTCCATTATAATAGTATGGAGGTACCACCAATGATAATAATTAAAACAATTCGTTGATGTTTTATTATATCCAAGACATGCAATCAAATGATACTGACACATTTTACTTTCAAATTGACGGGTTTCTTGTGTGTGTGTTTTTTTGTACTGCCTATACTTTCTATTGTAATTAATTCAATTGCTACTAGGGTTTCGTGACTGGTGCAACCTTTTACGACAATTAATACTTACGTTCATGTTCCTGTTATTCGATAGACGTCAGTGTAAAGTCTTGTTGTAAATTTTATTACAGTACGCACCCTTTCAAAGTATATATAAAACTTGCTAAAAGAAAAGTCGAAACTTCTTGTTCAAAATAATATACTTTGTTTTCCTTATACGCACGTTAAAGTAGGTGAGGTTTTACAACTCAAAAAGTAATTTAGTAATTCATAGAGAATAACCTAAACGCAGAAGTATATTATTACATTAAAAACTCCTGTTCCTGCTCAATTTATAATGCTAAATTACATATTACACGGATTTACAAGATGCTAATTTTCTACTGCTGTTATTCCAATGTTTTTTAAAGCTGTGTACTGGAACGTTCTTATAAATTATATAGTACATTATAAAAACTCTTTGTATGGTGTATTATATTCATACATTGTAATGTGGTCTTCATTGGCCGGTAGGTCAGTAATAAGCGCTGAAATCCGGGGTTCGGTTCTCTGCTTTGGGCATAGCACAGATCACACATTTTGTAGTTTTGCGCTAAACAACCATAACATCTTAACTGGAGACTTCTCTGATCTGCATGTGCCTTGAAGTTTCTTGGACGACGCTTCGAGCTACTAACGCATCTTCATCATTGTATTGATATAGTCACCCTTATTTATTCAGCACACGACAAAAGACATCTTTAAATAACTCAATGTAAACTATGGTTTAACGTACAGTAAATTTGGTAAAAACAAATCAAGTTAGTTTATTGCAAGTTTCGTTAACCTTCACAGTATTCCCATTCCTTCTTCAAGGCCAAGTAAGAAAGATCACTGTATCTTTCACTTCATGAGAGATGAAAACCGAAGTGATGCTGATTCTCTGATTACTGAAATGCGGTAATTGTTCACTTTCACGCGTTCCTGGGCGCTTGTGTGTGCGCCTAAGTAACTAAAGTGAAACGGTAAAATACTAACGTTGCGCCATCCTTATTAAGAGTTAAGATCAGAAATGAGAAAGATTCCATAAACTAGCTTTTAATATTTCGAAATAGTTTGTTATTGTTAGTTATGTCTATATTGTTTATATTGGACATATCTTTTGCTATGTTCCATTAATAGTTCAATTGTTTTTATAGCAACTAATAAAAGTGACCTTGAAAATTTCTAAGCAGTTGCACTGATATAAGATTTGTATATTTCCAACTACACGAATACATTTTTAAATTACTTAACCCTCATAAAAGGGTAAGAACTGTTTTTTGGCGTTTATTCGAAAACTATAAATAGTTATACACTCATCTTCATTCTGAGTGTATGCTATGGTTAGGGCAGTTCAATCATATAGAGCACGTGCATATAGAATAGGATAAAAGGAAAATGAAATAATGACCTACGACAACGTTTTTACTATATCAAGTACTACACGTTTCTTAGTTTATATGTTTATAAAATACACTGTTAATTTACGTATCACTCCTTAGTGACTTTCTAACTGCTTTTTACTTTGCCTATTTTTCAATGTTGTTTTATTCTTTTCAATATTGTACAAGAGTCTGTTTGTGTGCCTTTTTTTTTACCATGTAAAAATCTATCTCAGGATTTTGTTTTTTCTAAATCAGCCAAGATATTCTAAAGCTGTCTGAGGAATAAGTGGAGAATTTTGTCTAAACAGACATATATGAAAATGATAGAAACAACGGTGTTCTATTCTCTGTTTAAGCATCTCACATTATGAAGGTATCTTTATTTTACGTATATAAATCAGGTATATAGAACTTTGTTTTGTTCTTGTAAAATTACTATATGCTGTAACTTTATTGTTCATCGTATATAGTCCTGGCTTAAAGGTTATCCAGTATTTTGAGGGTTTACTTTTGATTAAAGTGTTATCATTATGCATTAGATTTTACCTACTTGTTATCGGTTTTGACATAGAAATTAATTACTCACGTTTTGTATATTCAGTATCTTATGTTTTATTGGAAATTTCTAAGGTAGCTGCTTTATTGATAGATTCAAAGTAAAGAATCACTGGGGCAGATTTGAAATAAAGAATTATTTCATCAGGTTTAACCATCCTTCCCCGGGAACTCTGAAGGCGTATGATAACGATAAAAGTCGTGTTTCGATGCCCGAGGTGACCAGACCATATAATACCCATTGTGCAGCTTTACAAACAAACAAACAAATCTGCTTTATAAGAAAGAATTGCTACTTTGGATTTAAAATAGAAAATCACAAACAAGACGCAATAAATAATTAGTTCAAAGGTAAGTCGGTGCATTAACTACAGTCAGAAGAAGTCTGTCAGCACTTCATCCCATATCATAACCAGGACTTGATGAAAAGTAAAATAAGTCTATAATTTGAGCTCAAAGATATAGAATAAAATTATACGCCTGGCGTCTTTAAGTTCGTTTGTAGTTAAGAGCTAAGCTACACAATCGGCTACATGCGCTGTGCTCACCACGGGTATAGAAATTCGGATTTGGGCGTTATGAGCCTTCAAACTTACCGCTGAGCCACTGGGTGCGTGTTTGCAAGAGAGATATGACTACTAATATAATGTAACATGATGATTTGAACTAAGTAGTTAAATGTGGAAGCGTTGCTACCCAACTGCTTTTCCAGAACAAATGTGGATCAACATGATTCCAACAGTCATATTCAACGGAGTACTCGCTCATGGTACCCCCCGTCAACTCTAATTATCATTACCAGTGGAATATTATCTCTGGTGGCTTAGAGGTAAGCTTGGGGCTTATAACACTAACATTTAAGTATTGATCCCTGCGATGAGCACAGCACATGTAGTCTGTTCTTTGGCTTTGCGCTCAGACCAAACCAAAAAAAAAAGCATCTAAAGTAAAACATAATATTAAAAAGAAATCGCAACCTGAATCCACATATGACCATCACTGCATTACCAGTTTTGCCTTTTTAGTCTCTAGTCAAAGGACAATAAGTATACACAATATCCGTGAGAAACTATTTCTGTAGTAGACCTTTTACTGTTTGCCATTATAGTATGTCACTGAAGTGTGAAAGCAAAAAAAAATCATTCTAAACTCTCGTTAGGAATACACACCACAGAGAGCCTGTTTCGGACAGAATATACAGTCAATCATCTTTATACGAATTGGCTAATACGTGTGGAGACTATGTAAAACCTGTTGTTCACTTTCCATTCCACTTAATGATATTCTCTGCAGGAATGGAGATAAACATGTGGTAATTAGTTATCAAACCAAGACTACAAGTACAGTAGCTTCAGAAGGGACTTCGAGACACTGAGACATACCAGAAGATAAAACAGAAAGTGGGCATAGAGAGAAATGTTATGACAAGATCGAAGTTGAAGAAAGATCATGGTTAAGCCTAACTTGGGATGGCTGGCATCAGTTCATACTCCTGGCACACAGCTTTTACAGATGATGGCTCACTACTAACATTATGAGAAAGGTTTGTGTGCTTGTTTATCTTGCGCAATATTATGCAAATGGTTATTTGTATTGATAGGCTAAAAGGAAGGCAGCTAGATAACAGCACAAACTTCTAGTTCCTGGGCTCCTCTTGTCTCATCGAATATTGTGGTTTGGCCGTCATTCTTATAAACCGCGAACCCTGAATTCTCGCTCTATGATTCACAGTCCAGGCAAGTTAACTACTGGGCCACGCCAAACCTATGAGAAAGAAAGGACGTGAATGTCCATAAAAATAAAGCTTTGTTTGTTTGTATGTTTATTGAATTCTCGCTCTATGATTCACAGTCCAGGCAAGTTAACTACTGGGCCACGTCAGACCTATGAGAAAGAAAGAAAGGACGTGAATGTCCACAAAAATAAAGCTTTGTTTGTTTGTATGTTTATTGAATTTCGCACAAAGCTACTCTAGGGCTATCTGTGCTAGCCGTCTTTAATTTAGAAGAAAAGTAGTTAGTCAACATCACCCACCGCCAACTCTTGAGCTACTTTTTTACCAACGAATAGTGGGATTGACCGTCACATTATAATGCTCTCAAGAGTGAGCATGTTCGGTGACGGAACTTGAATCCACGACCCGCAGATTGCCAGTCGATCACCCTAACCACCAGGCCATGCCAGACTCAAAACACAAGGAGCAGTTTATAAGGCAATTAACTATTCAAAGAACCAGAACTGAAATGCAACCAGTTACCTTTAAATAATTTAAAAAAAAAGCCAATCTATCGTTCGACTCACCCCTTGTCACAGAGTTGTACCTGTTTTGGGGAACTCCACCCTAATTAGTGTGCTCCGTATTTATTTGTAGTATCTTAATAACTTGTCTGCTGAATAAGCTAGAAGAACAAATTAGTAGCGTTAATGCTATATTTTATTTTTAAATCATTTATGAATATAGGTAAACAGAATTGAAGGAAAAACAAAGGTACAGATTATGCCTTTACATGATCGTAGATATATAAAATGTATTATGAAACGTACAATTGTTTGTTTTTTTTCCTTCAATTCTGTAATTATGGAGTTTCACCAAATACCAACGGTTTCAAGTATATCAATATAGAATCATGTTAAAACGCTACACATGTAATATATACTCCACCTTCACAATGAGCTTAGTTGTGTTTCTTCGATGTGTCCTTGTCCACTATTACTGATATAACTTCTTGAAAAAAATGGTGAATCGAATGATAGTTTCGGCATCATATTTAATTTTAATATTTTAAACAGCTTGTCTGCTGAGTAATTTAGACGATTGAATTATTAGCATCATTGCTGTGTACATATATGAATACAGGTTTACTGTGGTGAATAAAATCCAGGTAAAAACACCTATAGCTGTTACGTAGAGTCAACCTGAACGGGAAATATATACAAGAATCTAAGTCCATTTAAAGTAAAATCTGGAACTAAGGGTCCATGTGGAACCCGGGGCTTAAATGTTTGAGGTTTCTAAGAGCAGAAATCTCTACTGCTGGAGTGTTAGTGAGAGAAATACAAAAACGATAATAGCAATGTGAAGCCACAAATAATCTTGTTATTATATACAAACTAGAAATGACAAATCTGGTAAATACTTAATATATTGCAATGGCATAAAAATCATATAACGTACAATCAACTTTACATTACTACCCTTAAACATCCTCACACGTTAATCAGTAAAGCAAAGATTTACTTTAGAAAACTTGGTGAAATACATGATATAACCCTGAGAGAAACAAACTATACGTTGTTTAAATAGTGGAGGAAATAGTTAACTGCTGTTTTTTGAAAGCAAGATTTATGTTAAACCGCTTTGGAACTTCACGGATTGCGAGAATGATTTATAAAAGCCAGTTTTTAATATGTATATATTTTTGAAACCTATAGAGCGTGAGGTATTTCATAACAATTTTGGATCCATCATTATCATACCGTTAGCGATATAAGAACGAAACTGTGGTATTTTCAGCTATCAATTAGCTCCTCCTCAGGCAGTGTTAAGCACATTCCTGTGTTTTGATCTTATACAGGGGGTCCATAAATTATATGACCCATTTTAAAAATTTGCAACTTCAAAAATATCATAGATAGAACACTCCGGTTTTATTTAACTTGACGAACAACTCATAAAGTTTTTTTACTGTATACTTCCACATGTGCAGCGTTTGTTGCTCGGAGAATGTCTAAGAGATACATACTCTGTCTCCGTACAGGTGTTATTCAACATCTCGGGGAGTCACGTTCCTTATTGTATCGATTATTCTGTGGTGAAGATCCACGATATCACGCACCTGATCTCTCACAACCCCCCACAAGAAAAAATCCAACGGGTTTACATCAGTGGAGCGTGGGAGCCATCGCGTTGGTCCATTTCTGTCAATCCGTCTGTTTGGGAATGTGTTATTCAGGAATTCCCGGACGTCAAGACTCCAGTATGGTGGAGAACAGTCTTGTTGGAAAAAGAGGGAAACATTTTATGAGTTTTTCGTCAAGTCAAATAAAACCGGAGTGTTCTATCTGTAATATGTTCGAAGTTATTAATTTTTAAAATGAGCCACATAATTTATGGACACCCTGTATTTCCGGTCTCTTGCTATAGCGCGGACAAACAAAGAATACTGATATCCTGACTATCGTTGAATTAGGAGATAATACGATTAATTATTATAATAATAAAAACACTTATAACTTGATTTTTATTTATTCTTATATTCATAATCATCTTTTTGTCGGTACATTTGTCAAAACAGGCACGTGGTTCTTGATGAAACAACCATCAGATGCGTTTAATGTAATTGTTTATATATTGGCTTTCGTAGACAAGTAACGAAGGTAGCGTTCTGAGACAGGAAGGATATCAACAGTTTACGTGAGATTACCCATTAAATTATTTCTAATAAGTCATATTGATTAAGCTATTTAATATCACTATACACAAATTAATGAGGCTCTGAGATGGTTTATATATGCGTTGCATATTAGAAGTGAATCTCCTGTCAATAGAAGATCGTCCGGTTGGACCTTCAAGAAAAGGGCGGTATGTGTATTTCTTATTTGTGTATCCTGTTGTTAAACGACATTAATGAGATGTAAAAATAAAGAAGAACATTTCCTATGGAAAATATTTCAATCCAAACTCTTAAAGAAATGTAAATATGATATTAGATATTGTGACGGATTTATTATTATATATTTATTTTAATATCAACATTTATTTAGATTAAGTTTATATTTAGAAATATGCATAGCTTATAGTGTTAAATATGTATTGCGAAACTCCGGCCTATTCTATAAAGTTGAGTGTAAGAATCAACAATATATGTGTGTACGTAAACGCCAGTGTGGCTTTGTATTGTTACGTAATCTGAATTTTCGAGAAACTCTCCACGCGCCTATAAATATAACCAACGCGACGCGCCTAAAAAGGAGTATCTATTATTGGTTTGCTATAGTTGGTGTGCTATAAACTTCTGAAGTTATAACTGTGATTATTATAACGCTTATTAATCGGGAAACTTAATATATTTGACCAGGAACGTTTATAAATTTCGAACATTACAAATTATTCAACTTCAGTGGATTCGCATCGGACATTAGTACTTTTACAAAAACATTACCTAACGTCATCAGTAAAATAAAATCGACGTGTGGTCAGTGAAGACCACAGAGCCAGCTAGCTCCCTATTAAGTGAACTATACCTACATAAACTCGAAATTAACTCGCTCATCATGAACCCTCGATAAGATATCAAGGAACTTCCAAACCAGAAAGAAGACTTTATATTGTTTGTAAGTTTGTAAAACTTTTGTATATAAATCATTGTTTGTAGTAACTATGTGTAATAACTGTTATTGTAAATTGTATTATTGTTTATATATTAAAACATATGTGTATTAAAAAAAAATTTGTGTGTATCAATCCTGTTGACAAATATTACAAATTGGAGATATATTGGCATTTATTTAACTACTAAATTTAACTTATCATTTTGTTCGGTTTCAGACCATTCGAAACTGTAATACGTAACAATATAGAAATAGCAATGATATATTAATTAAGTAGTTATCTTAATAGTATAATTGTTTTTCAAACTGGCGATAGAAACAAAATAAATTTACTTATTAAAAAACTTACATCGCTATACTTTATGTGAAAGTGAAACATGGAGAAATTGTGTCAGTATACTCTGATGTTAACAAATAGATTAATGCTGATAAAACAAGCCGCTATATCTAAGTTTCTAACAGTTTTTACTGCTTAGTTTCTTGATGAAATTAACAGTGATGTGTTTAATCTTTAACGTTTTTCTAGCTTGCGTTCATTTACAAAGTAAATCATTACATTATTATTTTAACAGCCCCACCCCTCTGAAGAAATTTACTGTCTACGGCAGTGAGTGATAAGTATAAAACAAAAAAGCTTGATATGCAAGTGCAAACATCGCCATACACGTCGTGTGATTAGTACAATATGTTTGTACAATTTATACCTCGCTCTGTTTTACTCAATAGGCCATAAGAAGTTATATTATACTCAACAGACCTTAAGAAGTTATACTATACTCAACAGGCCTTAAGAAGTTATATTATATTCAACAGGCCTTAAGAAGTTATGCTATATATTCACAAACTTCATTTACTGTTATAAGTAAAATATATATAGCTATGGAAACGTACTCACCACCGAACACTTCACAGAAAGTGTTACTTGCATCACACGTTGATGTGGTTGGTACACATGTCCTCTCGTCCACAAACTTCAGCAACACCGCAGACAAATCTGTAGTTATATCAAAATTATAGTAAATATGGCGTTTCAGTTAAATGCTTCCCAGGTTTACGCTACAATTTCACATTTTGAAGTTTACTGGTTTATGATGTGGTTTGTCAATCTTTTCGTGCCTTACAGACAACAACTAATGAGGCTGGAATAAAATAAGAACTGGAATAATTTCAAAAATTATCTTCAAATAAGTGTTCGTATTTTTAATGTTTCAGGCATATTCGCAAGTATTTTACTTAGAATTTAAAAATAATACAATAACACAATTGAGGTATTGTACAGTTTTATTTTTAGGCACTAAGAATTATGTACAATATTATTTTTTTACAGATTAAAATGTCTGTAAGTGATTTGAAACATCCTCGTATTATTACTTTACCTGTTTGAAATGTCCATGTTTGCTATTCTATAATTTTATATTATTCACGAATACTTTTCGATATTATAAAATTCTAATGACCATGTTATATGGTTCAAGTAAAGTAAAATAGTTTTAAGGGAGTTTTGACAGAAAGGAATTTTTTCATTTACAAATATCTGATAAATATAGTTTTTAATAATGCTACCATTTTCTTAACTTCAAACTTCAAGGTTGGAACCTTTTAGGGCATCACGGCTAGGTGCCAACTTTTATAAGTTATTGAAGCTGTAATCCAGTGGCGCAGCCGTAGAAACCAGCCAAAGAAGCCGACCATCACTAATGATAGGCTTCAACTCTATGAATTACAACAGGGTTGTCTTCCGTAGCAGAGACGCTATAGATCACACTGAGATTTTTATCATCTATAGGCTCATATTATAGTTATAAACCTTGCAAGTTACATCAGAGAATTTAGGTAAGGTCACTAGTGTGATTTTATAGTTCAGTTATAGGTTTAATGGTGCGTAAAACGTACACAACGCGTGTGGGTAAAAATCCTAACTTTTGTTATCGATTATCTTACCTCGACTTTGATGCAAGCTGGTTTCATATATAAAATTCGTGTTCATCGTAATTACGTAAACGTTCACGCAACGTACAATAAAAGCATATGATATTCATGCATTATGTTTTTGTTTTTTTGGCTTATGAAATTTTACTCGGAATAAATCCTTGTCACTACCTAGATTGTTTTCCGTTTAAAAAATTGCTTAGTTTAATGTTCTAAAACTTGCTTTTCAAGCTTCTTTTCCATATGTTTGTGTCTGACGAAAATAGCTTATTATCTCGATCACAAAGCACGACGAAAGCATTTGCAGGATTATTTTCAATGTCACAAGAAAATCAAATATTTGTTTCTGTTTAAAAATAAATGAAGCCAACTGACAATAAATTTCAGACATACAATAGAATCGGTATCATTAAGTAAAAAATACAGATATATAAGTTAGGTAGAATCTGTCACATTAAATCAAAATAAAGATGTATAGTTCAAGTAGAATCTGCCACATTAAATCAAAATAAAGATGTATAGTTCAAGTAGAATCTGTCACATTAAGTCAAAATAAAGATGTATAGTTCAAGTAGAATCTGTCACATTAAGTCAAAATAAAGATGTATAGTTCAAGTAGAATCCGTCACGTTAAGTCAAAATAAAGATGTATAGTTCAAGTAGAATCCGTCACATTAAGTCAAAATAAAGATGTATAGTTCAAGTAGAATCCGTCACATTAAGTCAACATAAAGATGTATAGTTCAAGTAGAATCCGTCACATTAAGTCAAAATAAAGATGTAAAGTTCAAGTAGAATCCGTCACATTAAGTCAAAATAAAGATCCACATCGACAACAATCGTATCGATAAACAACAGAAGAGAGTTGAAGTTTATTGATCCTGTCATTTATCTTGAAAATTATCGTCATTTGTGGACAGTTTTATTTAAAGATATTTTTGATTTAATTTCTCAAAACGTAACTGTCTTTATTCATAAGTGGGAGAATTACAGTTTCGAAACACCATAACTAATTTTACGAAGGGTATGCACACTAATAAAAAAAACACTTTGAAATATTTTCAATTAACGACAGATGGAAACAGTTTTCACAACATATTTTTCACACTTTCTATTTACCAATATGATAAGCTCTATAGAAAAAATATATATTAAATTTACCTTGCATTGAACAGGTATAAAGCTGTCAACACGATTTACAATCCTCTGTACGTTGGTTTATGATATATTCCTATTTCTAAATAGGAGACTCGAAGAAAATTCACGTGTTCTTTTTTCTTCTTAAAAATAGCAAAGGTATCATCAACAATCTAACAGGTTTAAATCTTTTGACAGCTGGAAAGTGGTTAAGAAAACTGTAATGATAGTACATTTGAAATATATCTAGTGGGTTGGAGGTCTCCAAATAGTGGTACCGGACCTGCAACCTGTTTTGGTTTTTTGACAGAACAAGATTCAGTGTTGTGTTGAATCGTCTCTTCAGTAAGTAGTTATCAACGCCCTTTGTACACTACCACAGTTGAATAATGGACATAAATACATCTTGACTTTAATGGATTATTTGGATAAGTTCTCAGAAACATATCGTTCCAGACCGAGAACACAGAAGGTGGTCAGGGAGTTAATAGTGATACATAAATAAATCCTTGGAATTTCATTTTGAAGCAGTTTAAATATTTGAGCCACTATCATTTGCTGATATATATAAAATTTTAGAAATAAAAAAATCCTAACAGCTGTCTATCAGTATTCTTCATAGTAACTGGTAGAACAGTTGTTGATAGTCCTAGTAATGACAATACCAAATAATGTTTCATCGCATCTATGCTTACAACGTGAACAACGTGAAAGAAAATCCTCATTATATATCTAGTTTAGGGACAAATCAAACATTGTATAATGCAAAAAAAAAGGGAAACTTGGTAATAAAAATCACATTTTAGAGTAACTTAGATTTTCTGACTGTCGGTATGGAATCATGGGCACGTGCAGAATTTATTCCAGGTGGAGAGAAGCCCACCACTGCGAACATGGGAAGCGTCGTTGTTTGTGGGGGAAAGGGGGCTCCTCCAGATAATATTGAAAATCAGATGCCTGTAAACGCTTTTTTGTAGTATTGTAAATATTATTTACACATGGAAATGACCAGACGATGATGGAAACGATCATCAGCAAACTTGGAAGTGAGTAAAGAAAACTGTAGTTTTTATTTTATGAGTAAAATGGTGGCCATCGCTGAGTTCAGGCCATAGCTTTGAAGTTTGAATACAATGCTCTGGCTAATTTCGCCACTTATGTTTAATAAGTAGTATTTTCTAATACATTTTTAATACATCATTCAAATAAACTTTCTTCTGAAATTCCAGGAATGGGGCAAATGCCCCTCTTGCCCCATCCTGCGGATGCTTATGGATGGAATCAATCAGCACCACTCATCTCCTAAGCTTACTTTTATACTGTCACAGTGTAATTATCGTGCTATACTCGCACATCACTTTCCCATCTTATATCCATCAACTTTATTTAAATTGTACTTATTCTTGTTAGGAATTGGCTCACACCAATGTAAAGATAACAAATTGCTGTTTATTACTGGTAATTAATAACACATTGAATTAGAAATATGTTTTGTTCCTTACTGGCAACATATTACTTTTTTCTTCGCCACTCACGGTTTATTCGTTCTCTCTCACATCTGTTTGTTTTTGAATTTCGCGCAAAGCTACACGAGGGCTATCTGCGCTAGCCGTACCTAATTTAATGTAAGACTAGAGGGAAGGCAGCTAGTCATCACCACCCACCGCCAATTGTTGGGCTACTCTTTTACCAACGAATAGTGGGATTGACCGTCACATTATAACACCCCCACAGCTAAAAGGACGAGCATGTTTGGTGTGACGGGGATTCGAACCCGCGACCCTCAGAATGCGAGTCGAGCGCCCTAACCACCTGGCCATGACGGGCCCGCTAGGTATTTAAACGATTCGGGGCTCGGGCCCAAAGGCGCGGGAATTTTCGGCGTTTCAGTATGATATCGATCATGGTTTTCTAGTCTGATTTTTCAAGACATCATCTGGAGATTCGGGCAACGGGCCCCGTGTGCCAGTACCTAACGACGCCTCTGCAATATATCCTTTTTGTAGTGGGTAATATATTTGAAATTCAAAGTTTATTGCAGATAATGTGTTTAATTGTTTGGTTTATTATGAACAGTATATTTTATAATACAGATTTAAAATGTGTAACATGGTTAACATAAAATGTTTAATATGATTGAAAATCTAATACAGTTTGACTTTATTGTGAAAAATGTGCTTAATATACACTGAGTTTATGGTGGTTAATGTATTTAATATAATACGTCTGTATGTGTGAGTATTATAGCAAAGCCACCTTGTGTTATCTGCTGTATTCACCACATGGAATCGAACCCGTGGTTTCTGTAAATAATTTGTGTGTTTGTTTGTTAAGACTTTCGCGCAAAGCTACACGAGGGCTATCTGCGCTAGCCGCCCTAATTTAGCAGTGTAAAACTAGAGAGAAAGCAGCTAGTCAGCACCACCCACCGCCAACTCTTGCGCTACTCTTTTACCAACGAATAGTGGGATTGACCGTCACATTATAACGCCCCCACGGCTGAAAGGGCGAGCATGTTTGGTGTGACCTTGATTCGAATCCGCGACCTTTAGATTGGGAGTCGAGCGCCCTACCCACCT